>NW_026453736.1:0-112011 GCF_943734755.1 Anopheles moucheti
AACTTTGTACTTTGCTATGAAGTTCCACCAGGAATGAGTTTTTATGCAAAAACTGTCTATTTCAACTAACTTTGTCCATCTAAAACGAACTTTGTACTTTGCTATGAAGTTCCACCAGGAATGAGTTTTTCATACAAAAACTGTCTATTTCAACTTAATTCGTCCATCTGATTCGAACTTTGTACTTTGCTATGAAGTTCCACCAGGAATGAGTTTTCATGCAAAAACTGTCTATTTCAACTAACTTTGTCCATCTAAAACGAACTTTGTACTTTGCTATGAAGGTTCCACCAGGAATGAGTTTTCATGCAAAAACTGTCTATTTCAACTAACTTTGTCCATCTAAAACGAACTTTGTACTTTGCTATGAAGTTCCACCAGGAATGAGTTTTTATGCAAAAACTGTCTATTTCAACTAACTTTGTCTATCCAAAACGAACTTTGTACTTTGCTATGAAGTTCCACCAGGAATGAGTTTTCATGCAAAAACTGTCTATTTCAACTAACTTTGTCCATCTAAAACGAACTTTGTACTCTGCTATGAAGTTCCACCAGGAATGAGTTTTCATGCAAAAACTGTCTATTTCAACTAAATTGATCCATCCAAAACGAACTTTGTACTTTGCTATGAAGTTCCACCAGGAATGAGTTTTCATGCAAAAACTGTCCTATTTCAACTAACTTTGTCTATCCAAAACGAACTTTGTACTTTGCTATGAAGTTCCACCAGGAATGAGTTTTCATACAAAAACTGTCTATTTCAACTTAATTCGTCCATCCAAAACGAACTTTGTACTTTGCTATGAAGTTCCACCAGGAATGAGTTTTTATGCAAAAACTGTCTATTTCAACTAACTTTGTCCATCTAAAACGAACTTTGTACTTTGCTATGAAGTTCCACCAGGAATGAGTTTTCATGCAAAAACTGTCAATTTCAACTTAATTCGTCCATCTGATTCGAACTTTGTACTTTGCTATGAAGTTCCACCAGGAATGAGTTTTCATGCAAAAACTGTCTATTTCAACTAAATTGATCCATCCAAAACGAACTTTGTACTTTGCTATGAAGTTCCACCAGGAATGAGTTTTCATGCAAAAACTGTCTATTTCAACTTAATTCGTCCATCTGATTCGAACTTTGTACTTTGCTATGAAGTTCCACCAGGAATGAGTTTTCATGCAAAAACTGTCTATTTCAACTAACTTTGTCTATCCAAAACGAACTTTGTACTTTGCTATGAAGTTCCACCAGGAATGAGTTTTCATACAAAAACTGTCTATTTCAACTAACTTTGTCCATCCAAAACGAACTTTGTACTTTGCTATGAAGTTCTACCAGGAATGAGTTTTCATACAAAAACTGTCTATTTCAACTAAATTGATCCATCCAAAACGAACTTTGTACTTTGCTATGAAGTTCCACCAGGAATGAGTTTTTATGCAAAAACTGTCTATTTCAACTAACTTTGTCCATCCAAAACGAACTTTGTACTTTGCTATGAAGTTCCACCAGGAATGAGTTTTCATGCAAAAACTGTCTATTTCAACTTAATTCGTCCATCTGATTCGAACTTTGTACTTTGCTATGAAGTTCCACCAGGAATGAGTTGTCATGAAAAAACTGTCTATTTCAACTAACTTTGTCCATCCAAAACGAACTTTGTACTTTGCTATGAAGTTCCACCAGGAATGAGTTTTCATGCAAAAACTGTCTATTTCAACTAACTTTGTCCATCCAAAACGAACTTTGTACTTTGCTATGAAGTTCCACCAGGAATGAGTTTTCATACAAAAACTGTCTATTTCAACTAAATTGATCCATCCAAAACGAACTTTGTACTTTGCTATGAAGTTCCACCAGGAATGAGTTTTTATGCAAAAACTGTCTATTTCAACTAACTTTGTCCATCCAAAACGAACTTTGTACTTTGCTATGAAGTTCCACCAGGAATGAGTTTTCATGCAAAAACTGTCTATTTCAACTAACTTTGTCCATCTAAAACGAACTTTGTACTCTGCTATGAAGTTCCACCAGGAATGAGTTTTCATGCAAAAACTGTCTATTTCAACTAAATTGATCCATCCAAAACGAACTTTGTACTTTGCTATGAAGTTCCACCAGGAATGAGTTTTCATGCAAAAACTGTCTATTTCAACTAACTTTGTCTATCCAAAACGAACTTTGTACTTTGCTATGAAGTTCCACCAGGAATGAGTTTTCATACAAAAACTGTCTATTTCAACTTAATTCGTCCATCCAAAACGAACTTTGTACTTTGCTATGAAGTTCCACAGGAATGAGTTTTTATGCAAAAACTGTCTATTTCAACTAACTTTGTCCATCTAAAACGAACTTTGTACTTTGCTATGAAGTTCCACCAGGAATGAGTTTTCATGCAAAAACTGTCTATTTCAACTAACTTTGTCCATCTAAAACGAACTTTGTACTCTGCTATGAAGTTCCACCAGGAATGAGTTTTCATGCAAAAACTGTCTATTTCAACTAAATTGATCCATCCAAAACGAACTTTGTACTTTGCTATGAAGTTCCACCAGGAATGAGTTTTCATGCAAAAACTGTCTATTTCAACTAACTTTGTCTATCCAAAACGAACTTTGTACTTTGCTATGAAGTTCCACCAGGAATGAGTTTTCATACAAAAACTGTCTATTTCAACTAACTTTGTCTATCCAAAACGAACTTTGTACTTTGCTATGAAGTTCCACCAGGAATGAGTTTTCATACAAAAACTGTCTATTTCAACTTAATTCGTCCATCCAAAACGAACTTTGTACTTTGCTATGAAGTTCCACCAGGAATGAGTTTTTATGCAAAAACTGTCTATTTCAACTAACTTTGTCCATCCAAAACGAACTTTGTACTTTGCTATGAAGTTCCACCAGGAATGAGTTTTCATGCAAAAACTGTCTATTTCAACTTAATTCGTCCATCTGATTCGAACTTTGTACTTTGCTATGAAGTTCCACCAGGAATGAGTTGTCATGAAAAAACTGTCTATTTCAACTAACTTTGTCCATCCAAAACGAACTTTGTACTTTGCTATGAAGTTCCACCAGGAATGAGTTTTCATGCAAAAACTGTCTATTTCAACTAACTTTGTCCATCCAAAACGAACTTTGTACTTTGCTATGAAGTTCCACCAGGAATGAGTTTTCATACAAAAAACTGTCTATTTCAACTAAATTGATCCATCCAAAACGAACTTTGTACTTTGCTATGAAGTTCCACCAGGAATGAGTTTTTATGCAAAAACTGTCTATTTCAACTAACTTTGTCCATCCAAAACGAACTTTGTACTTTGCTATGAAGTTCCACCAGGAATGAGTTTTTCATGCAAAAACTGTCTATTTCAACTAACTTTGTCCATCTAAAAACGAACTTTGTACTCTGCTATGAAGTTCCACCAGGAATGAGTTTTCATGCAAAAACTGTCTATTTCAACTAAATTGATCCATCCAAAACGAACTTTGTACTTTGCTATGAAGTTCCACCAGGAATGAGTTTTCATACAAAAACTGTCTATTTCAACTTAATTCGTCCATCCAAAACGAACTTTGTACTTTGCTATGAAGTTCCACCAGGAATGAGTTTTCATACAAAAACTGTCTATTTCAACTTAATTCGTCCATCTGATTCGAACTTTGTACTTTGCTATGAAGTTCCACCAGGAATGAGTTTTCATGCAAAAACTGTCTATTTCAACTAACTTTGTCCATCTAAAACGAACTTTGTACTTTGCTATGAAGTTCTACCAGGAATGAGTTTTCATGCAAAAACTGTCTATTTCAACTAAATTGATCCATCCAAAACGAACTTTGTACTTTGCTATGAAGTTCCACCAGGAATGAGTTGTCATGAAAAAACTGTCTATTTCAACTAACTTTGTCCATCCAAAACGAACTTTGTACTCTGCTATGAAGTTCCACCAGGAATGAGTTTTTATGCAAAAACTGTCTATTTCAACTAACTTTGTCCATCTAAAACGAACTTTGTACTCTGCTATGAAGTTCTACCAGGAATGAGTTTTCATGCAAAAACTGTCTATTTCAACTAAATTGATCCATCCAAAACGAACTTTGTACTTTGCTATGAAGTTCCACCAGGAATGAGTTTTCATGCAAAAACTGTCTATTTCAACTAACTTTGTCCATCTAAAACGAACTTTGTACTCTGCTTATGAAGTTCCACCAGGAATGAGTTTTTATGCAAAAACTGTCTATTTCAACTAACTTTGTCCATCTAAAACGAACTTTGTACTTTGCTATGAAGTTCCACCAGGAATGAGTTTTTATGCAAAAACTGTCTATTTCAACTAACTTTGTCCATCTAAAACGAACTTTGTACTTTGCTATGAAGTTCCACCAGGAATGAGTTTTCATACAAAAACTGTCTATTTCAACTTAATTCGTCCATCTGATTCGAACTTTGTACTTTGCTATGAAGTTCCACCAGGAATGAGTTTTCATACAAAAACTGTCTATTTCAACTTAATTCGTCCATCCAAAACGAACTTTGTACTTTGCTATGAAGTTCCACCAGGAATGAGTTTTCATGCAAAAACTGTCTATTTCAACTAACTTTGTCCATCTAAAACGAACTTTGTACTTTGCTATGAAGTTCCACCAGGAATGAGTTTTCATGCAAAAACTGTCTATTTCAACTAACTTTGTCCATCTAAAACGAACTTTGTACTTTGCTATGAAGTTCCACCAGGAATGAGTTTTCATACAAAAACTGTCTATTTCAACTTAATTCGTCCATCTGATTCGAACTTTGTACTTTGCTATGAAGTTCCACCAGGAATGAGTTTTCATGCAAAAACTGTCTATTTCAACTAACTTTGTCCATCTAAAACGAACTTTGTACTTTGCTATGAAGTTCTACCAGGAATGAGTTTTCATGCAAAAACTGTCTATTTCAACTAAATTGATCCATCCAAAACGAACTTTGTACTTTGCTATGAAGTTCCACCAGGAATGAGTTGTCATGAAAAAACTGTCTATTTCAACTAACTTTGTCCATCCAAAACGAACTTTGTACTTTGCTATGAAGTTCCACCAGGAATGAGTTTTCATGCAAAAACTGTCTATTTCAACTAACTTTGTCCATCTAAAACGAACTTTGTACTCTGCTATGAAGTTCCACCAGGAATGAGTTTTCATGCAAAAACTGTCTATTTCAACTAAATTGATCCATCCAAAACGAACTTTGTACTTTGCTATGAAGTTCCACCAGGAATGAGTTTTCATACAAAAACTGTCTATTTCAACTTAATTCGTCCATCCAAAACGAACTTTGTACTTTGCTATGAAGTTCCACCAGGAATGAGTTTTTATGCAAAAACTGTCTATTTCAACTAACTTTGTCCATCCAAAACGAACTTTGTACTTTGCTATGAAGTTCCACCAGGAATGAGTTTTCATACAAAAACTGTCTATTTCAACTAAATTGATCCATCCAAAACGAACTTTGTACTTTGCTATGAAGTTCCACCAGGAATGAGTTTTTATGCAAAAACTGTCTATTTCAACTAACTTTGTCCATCCAAAACGAACTTTGTACTTTGCTATGAAGTTCCACCAGGAATGAGTTTTCATGCAAAAACTGTCTATTTCAACTAACTTTGTCCATCTAAAACGAACTTTGTACTCTGCTATGAAGTTCCACCAGGAATGAGTTTTCATGCAAAAACTGTCTATTTCAACTAAATTGATCCATCCAAAACGAACTTTGTACTTTGCTATGAAGTTCCACCAGGAATGAGTTTTCATACAAAAACTGTCTATTTCAACTTAATTCGTCCATCCAAAACGAACTTTGTACTTTGCTATGAAGTTCCACCAGGAATGAGTTTTTATGCAAAAACTGTCTATTTCAACTAACTTTGTCCATCCAAAACGAACTTTGTACTTTGCTATGAAGTTCCACCAGGAATGAGTTTTTATGCAAAAACTGTCTATTTCAACTAACTTTGTCCATCTAAAACGAACTTTGTACTTTGCTATGAAGTTCCACCAGGAATGAGTTTTCATACAAAAACTGTCTATTTCAACTTAATTCGTCCATCTGATTCGAACTTTGTACTTTGCTATGAAGTTCCACCAGGAATGAGTTTTCATGCAAAAACTGTCTATTTCAACTAACTTTGTCCATCTAAAACGAACTTTGTACTTTGCTATGAAGTTCCACCAGGAATGAGTTTTCATGCAAAAACTGTCTATTTCAACTAACTTTGTCCATCCAAAACGAACTTTGTACTTTGCTATGAAGTTCCACCAGGAATGAGTTTTCATGCAAAAACTGTCTATTTCAACTAACTTTGTCCATCTAAAACGAACTTTGTACTTTGCTATGAAGTTCCACCAGGAATGAGTTTTCATACAAAAACTGTCTATTTCAACTTAATTCGTCCATCTGATTCGAACTTTGTACTTTGCTATGAAGTTCCACCAGGAATGAGTTTTCATGCAAAAACTGTCTATTTCAACTAACTTTGTCCATCTAAAACGAACTTTGTACTTTGCTATGAAGTTCTACCAGGAATGAGTTTTCATGCAAAAACTGTCTATTTCAACTAAATTGATCCATCCAAAACGAACTTTGTACTTTGCTATGAAGTTCCACCAGGAATGAGTTGTCATGAAAAAACTGTCTATTTCAACTAACTTTGTCCATCCAAAACGAACTTTGTACTTTGCTATGAAGTTCCACCAGGAATGAGTTTTCATGCAAAAACTGTCTATTTCAACTAACTTTGTCCATCTAAAACGAACTTTGTACTCTGCTATGAAGTTCCACCAGGAATGAGTTTTCATGCAAAAACTGTCTATTTCAACTAAATTGATCCATCCAAAACGAACTTTGTACTTTGCTATGAAGTTCCACCAGGAATGAGTTGTCATGAAAAAACTGTCTATTTCAACTAACTTTGTCCATCCAAAACGAACTTTGTACTTTGCTATGAAGTTCCACCAGGAATGAGTTTTCATGCAAAAACTGTCTATTTCAACTAACTTTGTCCATCTAAAACGAACTTTGTACTCTGCTATGAAGTTCCACCAGGAATGAGTTTTCATGCAAAAACTGTCTATTTCAACTAAATTGATCCATCCAAAACGAACTTTGTACTTTGCTATGAAGTTCCACCAGGAATGAGTTTTCATGCAAAAATTATCTATTTCAACTAACTTTGTCCATCCAAAACGAACTTTGTACTTTGCTATGAAGTTCCACCAGGAATGAGTTTTCATGCAAAAACTGTCTATTTCAACTAACTTTGTCCATCTAAAACGAACTTTGTACTTTGCTATGAAGTTCCACCAGGAATGAGTTTTCATACAAAAACTGTCTATTTCAACTTAATTCGTCCATCTGATTCGAACTTTGTACTTTGCTATGAAGTTCCACCAGGAATGAGTTTTCATGCAAAAACTGTCTATTTCAACTAACTTTGTCCATCTAAAACGAACTTTGTACTTTGCTATGAAGTTCTACCAGGAATGAGTTTTCATGCAAAAACTGTCTATTTCAACTAAATTGATCCATCCAAAACGAACTTTGTACTTTGCTATGAAGTTCCACCAGGAATGAGTTGTCATGAAAAAACTGTCTATTTCAACTAACTTTGTCCATCCAAAACGAACTTTGTACTTTGCTATGAAGTTCCACCAGGAATGAGTTTTCATGCAAAAACTGTCTATTTCAACTAACTTTGTCCATCTAAAACGAACTTTGTACTCTGCTATGAAGTTCCACCAGGAATGAGTTTTCATGCAAAAACTGTCTATTTCAACTAAATTGATCCATCCAAAACGAACTTTGTACTTTGCTATGAAGTTCCACCAGGAATGAGTTGTCATGAAAAAACTGTCTATTTCAACTAACTTTGTCCATCCAAAACGAACTTTGTACTTTGCTATGAAGTTCCACCAGGAATGAGTTTTCATGCAAAAACTGTCTATTTCAACTAACTTTGTCCATCTAAAACGAACTTTGTACTCTGCTATGAAGTTCCACCAGGAATGAGTTTTCATGCAAAAACTGTCTATTTCAACTAAATTGATCCATCCAAAACGAACTTTGTACTTTGCTATGAAGTTCCACCAGGAATGAGTTTTCATGCAAAAATTATCTATTTCAACTAACTTTGTCCATCCAAAACGAACTTTGTACTTTGCTATGAAGTTCCACCAGGAATGAGTTTTCATGCAAAAACTGTCTATTTCAACTAACTTTGTCCATCCAAAACGAACTTTGTACTTTGCTATGAAGTTCCACCAGGAATGAGTTTTCATACAAAAACTGTCTATTTCAACTAAATTGATCCATCCAAAACGAACTTTGTACTTTGCTATGAAGTTCCACCAGGAATGAGTTTTTATGCAAAAACTGTCTATTTCAACTAACTTTGTCCATCCAAAACGAACTTTGTACTTTGCTATGAAGTTCCACCAGGAATGAGTTTTCATGCAAAAACTGTCTATTTCAACTAACTTTGTCCATCTAAAACGAACTTTGTACTCTGCTATGAAGTTCCACCAGGAATGAGTTTTCATGCAAAAACTGTCTATTTCAACTAAATTGATCCATCCAAAACGAACTTTGTACTTTGCTATGAAGTTCCACCAGGAATGAGTTTTCATACAAAAACTGTCTATTTCAACTTAATTCGTCCATCCAAAACGAACTTTGTACTTTGCTATGAAGTTCCACCAGGAATGAGTTTTTATGCAAAAACTGTCTATTTCAACTAACTTTGTCCATCCAAAACGAACTTTGTACTTTGCTATGAAGTTCCACCAGGAATGAGTTTTTATGCAAAAACTGTCTATTTCAACTAACTTTGTCCATCTAAAACGAACTTTGTACTTTGCTATGAAGTTCCACCAGGAATGAGTTTTCATACAAAAACTGTCTATTTCAACTTAATTCGTCCATCTGATTCGAACTTTGTACTTTGCTATGAAGTTCCACCAGGAATGAGTTTTCATGCAAAAACTGTCTATTTCAACTAACTTTGTCCATCTAAAACGAACTTTGTACTTTGCTATGAAGTTCCACCAGGAATGAGTTTTCATGCAAAAACTGTCTATTTCAACTAACTTTGTCCATCCAAAACGAACTTTGTACTTTGCTATGAAGTTCCACCAGGAATGAGTTTTCATACAAAAACTGTCTATTTCAACTAAATTGATCCATCCAAAACGAACTTTGTACTTTGCTATGAAGTTCCACCAGGAATGAGTTTTCATGCAAAAACTGTCTATTTCAACTAACTTTGTCCATCTAAAACGAACTTTGTACTTTGCTATGAAGTTCCACCAGGAATGAGTTTTCATACAAAAACTGTCTATTTCAACTTAATTCGTCCATCCAAAACGAACTTTGTACTTTGCTATGAAGTTCCACCAGGAATGAGTTTTTATGCAAAAACTGTCTATTTCAACTAACTTTGTCCATCTAAAACGAACTTTGTACTTTGCTATGAAGTTCCACCAGGAATGAGTTTTTATGCAAAAACTGTCTATTTCAACTAACTTTGTCCATCTAAAACGAACTTTGTACTTTGCTATGAAGTTCCACCAGGAATGAGTTTTCATACAAAAACTGTCTATTTCAACTTAATTCGTCCATCTGATTCGAACTTTGTACTTTGCTATGAAGTTCCACCAGGAATGAGTTTTCATGCAAAAACTGTCTATTTCAACTAACTTTGTCCATCTAAAACGAACTTTGTACTTTGCTATGAAGTTCTACCAGGAATGAGTTTTCATGCAAAAACTGTCTATTTCAACTAAATTGATCCATCCAAAACGAACTTTGTACTTTGCTATGAAGTTCCACCAGGAATGAGTTTTCATGCAAAAACTGTCTATTTCAACTAACTTTGTCCATCTAAAACGAACTTTGTACTTTGCTATGAAGTTCCACCAGGAATGAGTTTTCATGCAAAAACTGTCTATTTCAACTAACTTTGTCCATCTAAAACGAACTTTGTACTTTGCTATGAAGTTCCACCAGGAATGAGTTTTTATGCAAAAACTGTCTATTTCAACTAACTTTGTCCATCTAAAACGAACTTTGTACTTTGCTATGAAGTTCCACCAGGAATGAGTTTTCATACAAAAACTGTCTATTTCAACTTAATTCGTCCATCTGATTCGAACTTTGTACTTTGCTATGAAGTTCCACCAGGAATGAGTTTTCATGCAAAAACTGTCTATTTCAACTAACTTTGTCCATCTAAAACGAACTTTGTACTTTGCTATGAAGTTCCACCAGGAATGAGTTTTTATGCAAAAACTGTCTATTTCAACTTAATTCGTCCATCTGATTCGAACTTTGTACTTTGCTATGAAGTTCCACCAGGAATGAGTTTTCATGCAAAAACTGTCTATTTCAACAAAATTGATCCATCCAAAACGAACTTTGTACTTTGCTATGAAGTTCCACCAGGAATGAGTTTTCATGCAAAAACTGTCTATTTCAACTAACTTTGTCCATCTAAAACGAACTTTGTACTTTGCTATGAAGTTCCACCAGGAATGAGTTTTTATGCAAAAACTGTCTATTTCAACTAACTTTGTCCATTTAAAACGAACTTTGTACTTTGCTATGAAGTTCCACCAGGAATGAGTTTTCATACAAAAACTGTCTATTTCAACTAACCTTGTCCATCTAAAACGAACTTTGTACTTTGCTATGAAGTTCCACCAGGAATGAGTTTTCATACAAAAACTGTCTATTTCAACTTAATTCGTCCATCTGATTCGAACTTTGTACTTTGCTATGAAGTTCCACCAGGAATGAGTTTTCATGCAAAAACTGTCTATTTCAACTAACTTTGTCCATCTAAAACGAACTTTGTACTTTGCTATGAAGTTCTACCAGGAATGAGTTTTCATGCAAAAACTGTCTATTTCAACAAAATTGATCCATCCAAAACGAACTTTGTACTTTGCTATGAAGTTCCACCAGGAATGAGTTTTCATGCAAAAACTGTCTATTTCAACTAACTTTGTCCATCTAAAACGAACTTTGTACTTTGCTATGAAGTTCCACCAGGAATGAGTTTTTATGCAAAAACTGTCTATTTCAACTAACTTTGTCCATTTAAAACGAACTTTGTACTTTGCTATGAAGTTCCACCAGGAATGAGTTTTCATACAAAAACTGTCTATTTCAACTAACCTTGTCTATCTAAAACGAACTTTGTACTTTGCTATGAAGTTCCACCAGGAATGAGTTTACATGCAAAAACTGTCTATTTCAACTAACTTTGTCCATCTAAAACGAACTTTGTACTTTGCTATGAAGTTCCACCAGGAATGAGTTTTTATGCAAAAACTGTCTATTTCAACTAACTTTTTCCATCTAAAACGAACTTTGTACTTTGCTATGAAGTTCCACCAGGAATGAGTTTTCATACAAAAACTGTCTATTTCAACTTAATTCGTCCATCTGATTCTCCATCTGATTCGAACTTTGTACTTTGCTATGAAGTTCCACCAGGAATGAGTTTTCATGCAAAAACTGTCTATTTCAACAAAATTGATCCATCCAAAACGAACTTTGTACTTTGCTATGAAGTTCCACCAGGAATGAGTTTTCATGCAAAAACTGTCTATTTCAACTAACTTTGTCCATCTAAAACGAACTTTGTACTTTGCTATGAAGTTCCACCAGGAATGAGTTTTTATGCAAAAACGGTCTATTTCAACTATCTTTGTCCATCTAAAACGAACTTTGTACTTTGCTATGAAGTTCCACCAGGAATGAGTTTTCATACAAAAACTGTCTATTTCAACTTAATTCGTCCATCTGATTCGAACTTTGTACTTTGCTATGAAGTTCCACCAGGAATGAGTTTTCATGCAAAAACTGTCTATTTCAACTAACTTTGTCCATCTAAAACGAACTTTGTACTTTGCTATGAAGTTCCACCAGGAATGAGTTTTCATACAAAAACTGTCTATTTCAACTAACTTTGTCCATCTAAAACGAACTTTGTACTTTGCTATGAAGTTCCACCAGGAATGAGTTTACATGCAAAAACTGTCTATTTCAACTTAATTCGTCCATCTGATTCGAACTTTGTACTTTGCTATGAAGTTCCACCAGGAATGAGTTTTCATGCAAAAACTGTCTATTTCAACTAACTTTGTCCATCTAAAACGAACTTTGTACTTTGCTATGAAGTTCCACCAGGAATGAGTTTTCATACAAAAACTGTCTATTTCAACTAACTTTGTCCATCTAAAACGAACTTTGTACTTTGCTATGAAGTTCCACCAGGAATGAGTTTACATGCAAAAACTGTCTATTTCAACTAACTTTGTCCATCTAAAACGAACTTTGTACTTTGCTATGAAGTTCCACCAGGAATGAGTTTTTATGCAAAAACTGTCTATTTCAACTAACTTTGTCCATCTAAAACGAACTTTGTACTTTGCTATGAAGTTCCACCAGGAATGAGTTTTCATACAAAAACTGTCTATTTCAACTAACTTTGTCCATCTAAAACGAACTTTGTACTTTGCTATGAAGTTCCACCAGGAATGAGTTTACATGCAAAAACTGTCTATTTCAACTAACTTTGTCCATCTAAAACGAACTTTGTACTTTGCTATGAAGTTCACCAGGAATGAGTTTTTATGCAAAAACTGTCTATTTCAACTAACTTTGTCCATCTAAAACGAACTTTGTACTTTGCTATGAAGTTCCACCAGAAATGAGTTTTTTATGCAAAAACTGTCTATTTCAACTAACTTTGTCCATCTAAAACGAACTTTGTACTTTGCTATGAAGTTCCACCAGGAATGAGTTTTCATACAAAAACTGTCTATTTTCAACTAACTTTGTCCATCTAAAACGAACTTTGTACTTTGCTATGAAGTTCCACCAGGAATGAGTTTACATGCAAAAACTGTCTATTTCAACTAACTTTGTCCATCTAAAACGAACTTTGTACTTTGCTATGAAGTTCCACCAGGAATGAGTTTTATGCAAAAACTGTCTATTTCAACTAACTTTGTCCATCTAAAACGAACTTTGTACTTTGCTATGAAGTTCCACCAGGAATGAGTTTTTATGCAAAAACTGTCTATTTCAACTAACTTTGTCCATCCAAAACGAACTTTGTACTTTGCTATGAAGTTCCACCAGGAATTGAGTTTTCATGCAAAAACTGTCTATTTCAACTTAATTCGTCCATCCAAAACGAACATTGTACTTTGCTATGAAGTTCCACCAGGAATGAGTTTTCATGCAAAAACTGTCTATTTCAAATAACTTTGTCCATCCAAAACGAACTTTGTACTTTGCTATGAAGTTCCACAAGGAATCGAGTTTTCATGCAAAAACTGTCTATTTCAACTTAATTGATCCATCCAAAACGAACTTTGTACTTTGCTATGAAGTTCTACCAGGAATGAGTTTTCATGCAAAAACTGTCTATTTCAACTAACTTGTCTATCCAAAACGAACTTTGTACTTTGCTATGAAGTTCCACAAGGAATGAGTTTTCATGCAAAAACTGTCTATTTCAACTTAATTGATCCATCCAAAACGAACTTTGTACTTTGCTATGAAGTTCCACCAGAATGAGTTTACATGCAAAAACTGTCTATTTCAACTAACTTTGTCCATCTAAAACGAACTTTGTACTTTGCTATGAAGTTCCACCAGGAATGAGTTTTTATGCAAAAACTGTCTATTTCAACTAACTTTGTCCATCCAAAACGAACTTTGTACTTTGCTATGAAGTTCCACCAGGAATGAGTTTTCATGCAAAAACTGTCTATTTCAACTTAATTCGTCCATCCAAAACGAACTTTGTACTTTGCTATGAAGTTCCACCAGGAATGAGTTTTCATGCAAAAACTGTCTATTTCAACTAACTTTGTCCATCCAAAACGAACTTTGTACTTTGCTATGAAGTTCCACAAGGAATGAGTTTTCATGCAAAAACTGTCTATTTCAACTTAATTGATCCATCCAAAACGAACTTTGTACTTTGCTATGAAGTTCCACCAGGAATGAGTTTACATGCAAAAACTGTCTTTTTCAACTAACTTTGTCCATCTAAAACGAACTTTGTAATTTGCTATGAAGTTCCACCAGGAATGAGTTTTTATGCAAAAACTGTCTATTTCAACTAACTTTGTCCATCTAAAACGAACTTTGTACTTTGCTATGAAGTTCCACCAGGAATGAGTTTTTATGCAAAAACTGTCTATTTCAACTAACTTTGTCCATCTAAAACGAACTTTGTACTTTGCTATGAAGTTCCACCAGGAATGAGTTTTCATACAAAAACTGTCTATTTCAACTAACTTTGTCCATCTAAAACGAACTTTGTACTTTGCTATGAAGTTCCACCAGGAATGAGTTTACATGCAAAAACTGTCTATTTCAACTATCTTTGTCCATCTAAAACGAACTTTGTACTTTGCTATGAAGTTCCACCAGGAATGAGTTTTTATGCAAAAACTGTCTATTTCAACTAACTTTGTCCATCTAAAACGAACTTTGTACTTTGCTATGAAGTTCCACCAGGAATGAGTTTTTATGCAAAAACTGTCTATTTCAACTAACTTTGTCCATCTAAAACGAACTTTGTACTTTGCTATGAAGTTCCACCAGGAATGAGTTTTCATGCAAAAACTGTCTATTTCAACTAACTTTGTCCATCTAAAACGAACTTTGTACTTTGCTATGAAGTTCCACCAGGAATGAGTTTACATGCAAAAACTGTCTATTTCAACTAAATTGATCCATCCAAAACGAACTTTGTACTTTGCTATGAAGTTCTACCAGGAATGAGTTTTCATGCAAAAACTGTCTATTTCAACTAACTTTGTCTATCCAAAACGAACTTTGTACTTTGCTATGAAGTTCCACCAGGAATGAGTTTTTTATGCAAAAACTGTCTATTTCAACTAACTTTGTCCATCTAAAACGAACTTTGTACTTTGCTATGAAGTTCCACCAGGAATGAGTTTACATGCAAAAACTGTCTATTTCAACTAAATTGATCCATCCAAAACGAACTTTGTACTTTGCTATGAAGTTCTACCAGGAATGAGTTTACATGCAAAAACTGTCTATTTCAACTAACTTTGTCCATCTAAAACGAACTTTGTACTTTGCTATGAAGTTCCACCAGGAATGAGTTTACATGCAAAAACTGTCTATTTCAACTAAATTGATCCATCCAAAACGAACTTTGTACTTTGCTATGAAGTTCCACCAGGAATGAGTTTTCATGCAAAAACTGTCTATTTCAACTAACTTTGTCTATCCAAAACGAACTTTGTACTTTGCTATGAAGTTCCACCAGGAATGAGTTTTTATGCAAAAACTGTCTATTTCAACTAACTTTGTCCATCTAAAACGAACTTTGTACTTTGCTATGAAGTTCCACCAGGAATGAGTTTTTATGCAAAAACTGTCTATTTCAACTAACTTTGTCCATCTAAAACGAACTTTGTACTTTGCTATGAAGTTCCACCAGGAATGAGTTTACATGCAAAAACTGTCTATTTCAACTAACTTTGTCCATCTAAACGAACTTTGTACTTTGCTATGAAGTTCCACCAGGAATGATTTTACATGCAAAAACTGTCTATTTCAACTAACTTTGTCCATCTAAAACGAACTTTGTACTTTGCTATGAAGTTCCACCAGGAATGAGTTTTTATGCAAAAACTGTCTATTTCAACTAACTTTGTCCATCTAAAACGAACTTTGTACTTTGCTATGAAGTTCCACCAGGAATGAGTTTTCATGCAAAAACTGTCTATTTCAACTAACTTTGTCCATCTAAAACGAACTTTGTACTTTGCTATGAAGTTCCACCAGGAATGAGTTTTTATGCAAAAACTGTCTATTTCAACTAACTTTGTCCATCTAAAACGAACTTTGTACTTTGCTATGAAGTTCCACCAGGAATGAGTTTTCATGCAAAAACTGTCTATTTCAACTAACTTTGTCCATCTAAAACGAACTTTGTACTTTGCTATGAAGTTCCACCAGGAATGAGTTTTTATGCAAAAACTGTCTATTTCAACTAACTTTGTCCATCTAAAACGAAATTTGTACTTTGCTATGAAGTTCCACCAGGAATGATTTTACATGCAAAAACTGTCTATTTCAACTAACTTTGTCCATCTAAAACGAACTTTGTACTTTGCTATGAAGTTCCACCAGGAATGAGTTTTTATGCAAAAACTGTCTATTTCAACTAAATTGATCCATCCAAAACGAACTTTGTACTTTGCTATGAAGTTCTACCAGGAATGAGTTTTCATGCAAAAACTGTCTATTTCAACTAACTTTGTCTATCCAAAACGAACTTTGTACTTTGCTATGAAGTTCCACCAGGAATGAGTTTACATGCAAAAACTGTCTATTTCAACTAACTTTGTCCATCTAAAACGAACTTTGTACTTTGCTATGAAGTTCCACCAGGAATGAGTTTTTATGCAAAAACTGTCTATTTCAACTAACTTTGTCCATCTAAAACGAACTTTGTACTTTGCTATGAAGTTCCACCAGGAATGAGTTTTCATACAAAAACTGTCTATTTCAACTAACTTTGTCCATCTAAAACGAACTTTGTACTTTGCTATGAAGTTCCACCAGGAATGAGTTTTTATGCAAAAACTGTCTATTTCAACTAACTTTGTCCATCTAAAACGAACTTTGTACTTTGCTATGAAGTTCCACCAGGAATGAGTTTTTATGCAAAAACTGTCTATTTCAACTAACTTTGTCCATCTAAAACGAACTTTGTACTTTGCTATGAAGTTCCACCAGGAATGAGTTTTCATACAAAAACTGTCTATTTCAACTAACTTTGTCCATCTAAAACGAACTTTGTACTTTGCTATGAAGTTCCACCAGGAATGAGTTTACATGCAAAAACTGTCTATTTCAACTTAATTCGTCCATCTGATTCGAACTTTGTACTTTGCTATGTAGTTCCACCAGGAATGAGTTTTTATGCAAAAACTGTCTATTTCAACTAACTTTGTCCATCTAAAACGAACTTTGTACTTTGCTATGAAGTTCCACCAGGAATGAGTTTTTATGCAAAAACTGTCTATTTCAACTAACTTTGTCCATCTAAAACGAACTTTGTACCTTGCTATGAAGTTCCACCAGGAATGAGTTTTCATACAAAAACTGTCTATTTCAACTAACTTTGTCCATCTAAAACGAACTTTGTACTTTGCTATGAAGTTCCACCAGGAATGAGTTTTTATGCAAAAACTGTCTATTTCAACTAACTTTGTCCATCTAAAACGAACTTTGTACTTTGCTATGAAGTTCCACCAGGAATGAGTTTTCATACAAAAACTGTCTATTTCAACTAACTTTGTCCATCTAAAACGAACTTTGTACTTTGCTATGAAGTTCCACCAGGAATGAGTTTACATGCAAAAACTGTCTATTTCAACTAACTTTGTCCATCTAAAACGAACTTTGTACTTTGCTATGAAGTTCCACCAGGAATGAGTTTTTATGCAAAAACTGTCTATTTCAACTAACTTTGTCCATCTAAAACGAACTTTGTACTTTGCTATGAAGTTCCACCAGGAATGAGTTTTCATGCAAAAACTGTCTATTTCAACTAACTTTGTCCATCTAAAACGAACTTTGTACTTTGCTATGAAGTTCCACCAGGAATGAGTTTACATGCAAAAACTGTCTATTTCAACTAACTTTGTCCATCTAAAACGAACTTTGTACTTTGCTATGAAGTTCCACCAGGAATGAGTTTTCATGCAAAAACTGTCTATTTCAACTTAATTCGTCCATCTGATTCAAACTTTGTACTTTGCTATGAAGTTCCACCAGGAATGAGTTTACATGCAAAAACTGTCTATTTCAACTAAATTGATCCATCCAAAACGAACTTTGTACTTTGCTATGAAGTTCCACCAGGAATGAGTTTTTATGCAAAAACTGTCTATTTTAACTAACTTTGTCCATCTAAAACGAATTTTGTACTTTGCTATGAAGTTCCACCAGGAATGAGTTTTCATACAAAAACTGTCTATTTCAACTAACTTTGTCCATCTAAAACGAACTTTGTACTTTGCTATGAAGTTCCACCAGGAATGAGTTTACATGCAAAAACTGTCTATTTCAACTAACTTTGTCCATCTAAAACGAACTTTGTACTTTGCTATGAAGTTCCACCAGGAATGAGTTTTCATACAAAAACTGTCTATTTCAACTAACTTTGTCCATCTAAAACGAACTTTGTACTTTGCTATGAAGTTCCACCAGGAATGAGTTTACATGCAAAAACTGTCTATTTCAACTAACTTTGTCCATCTAAAACGAACTTTGTACTTTGCTATGAAGTTCCACCAGGAATGAGTTTTTATGCAAAAACTGTCTATTTCAACTAACTTTGTCCATCTAAAACGAACTTTGTACTTTGCTATGAAGTTCCACCAGGAATGAGTTTTCATACAAAAACTGTCTATTTCAACTAACTTTGTTCATCTAAAACGAACTTTGTACTTTGCTATGAAGTTCCACCAGGAATGAGTTTACATGCAAAAACTGTCTATTTCAACTAACTTTGTCCATCCAAAACGAACTTTGTACTTTGCTATGAAGTTCCACCAGGAATGAGTTTTTATGCAAAAACTGTCTATTTCAACTAACTTTGTCCATCTAAAACGAACTTTGTACTTTGCTATGAAGTTCCACCAGGAATGAGTTTTCATGCAAAAACTGTCTATTTCAACTAACTTTGTCCATCTAAAACGAACTTTGTACTTTGCTATGAAGTTCCACCAGGAATGAGTTTACATGCAAAAACTGTCTATTTCAACTAACTTTGTCCATCTAAAACGAACTTTGTACTTTGCTATGAAGTTCCACCAGGAATGAGTTTTCATGCAAAAACTGTCTATTTTCAACTAAATTGATCCATCCAAAACGAACTTTGTACTTTGCTATGAAGTTCCACCAGGAATGAGTTTTTATGCAAAAACTGTCTATTTCAACTAACTTTGTCCATCTAAAACGAACTTTGTACTTTGCTATGAAGTTCCACCAGGAATGAGTTTATATGCAAAAACTGTCTATTTCAACTAACTTTGTCCATCCAAAACGAACTTTGTACTTTGCTATGAAGTTCCACCAGGAATGAGTTTTTATGCAAAAACTGTCTATTTCAACTAACTTTGTCCATCTAAAACGAACTTTGTACTTTGCTATGAAGTTCCACCAGGAATGAGTTTTCATACAAAAACTGTCTATTTCAACTAACTTTGTCCATCTAAAACGAACTTTGTACTTTGCTATGAAGTTCCACCAGGAATGAGTTTACATGCAAAAACTGTCTATTTCAACTAACTTTGTCCATCTAAAACGAACTTTGTACTTTGCTATGAAGTTCCACCAGGAATGAGTTTTTATGCAAAAACTGTCTATTTCAACTAACTTTGTCCATCCAAAACGAACTTTGTACTTTGCTATGAAGTTCCACCAGGAATGAGTTTTTATGCAAAAACTGTCTATTTCAACTAACTTTGTCCATCTAAAACGAACTTTGTACTTTGCTATGAAGTTCCACCAGGAATGAGTTTTTATGCAAAAACTGTCTATTTCAACTAACTTTGTCCATCTAAAACGAACTTTGTACTTTGCTATGAAGTTCCACCAGGAATGAGTTTTCATGCAAAAACTGTCTATTTCAACTTAATTCGTCCATCTGATTCGAACTTTGTACTTTGCTATGAAGTTCCACCAGGAATGAGTTTTCATGCAAAAACTGTCTATTTCAACTAACTTTGTCCATCTAAAACGAACTTTGTACTTTGCTATGAAGTTCCACCAGGAATGAGTTTTCATGCAAAAACTGTCTATTTCAACTAACTTTGTCCATCTAAAACGAACTTTGTACTTTGCTATGAAGTTCCACCAGGAATGAGTTTACATGCAAAAACTGTCTATTTCAACTAACTTTGTCCATCTAAAACGAACTTTGTACTTTGCTATGAAGTTCCACCAGGAATGAGTTTTCATGCAAAAACTGTCTATTTCAACTAAATTGATCCATCCAAAACGAACTTTGTACTTTGCTATGAAGTTCCACCAGGAATGAGTTTTTATGCAAAAACTGTCTATTTCAACTAACTTTGTCCATCTGATTCAAACTTTGTACTTTGCTATGAAGTTCCACCAGGAATGAGTTTACATGCAAAAACTGTCTATTTCAACTAAATTGATCCATCCAAAACGAACTTTGTACTTTGCTATGAAGTTCCACCAGGAATGAGTTTTTATGCAAAAACTGTCTATTTCAACTAACTTTGTCCATCTAAAACGAACTTTGTACTTTGCTATGAAGTTCCACCAGGAATGAGTTTTCATACAAAAACTGTCTATTTCAACTAACTTTGTCCATCTTAAACGAACTTTGTACTTTGCTATGAAGTTCCACCAGGAATGAGTTTACATGCAAAAACTGTCTATTTCAACTAACTTTGTCTATCTAAAACGAACTTTGTACTTTGCTATGAAGTTCCACCAGGAATGAGTTTTTATGCAAAAACTGTCTATTTCAACTAACTTTGTCCATCCAAAACGAACTTTGTACTTTGCTATGAAGTTCCACCAGGAATGAGTTTTTATGCAAAAACTGTCTATTTCAACTAACTTTGTCCATCTAAAACGAACTTTGTACTTTGCTATGAAGTTCCACCAGGAATGAGTTTTTATGCAAAAACTGTCTATTTCAACTAACTTTGTCCATCTAAAACGAACTTTGTACTTTGCTATGAAGTTCCACCAGGAATGAGTTTTCATGCAAAAACTGTCTATTTCAACTTAATTCGTCCATCTGATTCGAACTTTGTACTTTGCTATGAAGTTCCACCAGGAATGAGTTTACATGCAAAAACTGTCTATTTCAACTAAATTGATCCATCCAAAACGAACTTTGTACTTTGCTATGAAGTTCCACCAGGAATGAGTTTTCATGCAAAAACTGTCTATTTCAACTTAATTCGTCCATCCGATACGAACTTTGTACTTTGCTATGAAGTTCTACCAGGAATGAGTTTTCATGCAAGAACTGTCTATTTCAACTTAATTGATCCATCCGATACGAACTTTGTACTTTGCTATGAAGTTCCACCAGGAATGAGTTTTCATGCAAAAACTGTCTATTTCAACTAAATTGATCCATCCAAAACGAACTTTGTACTTTGCTATGAAGTTCCACCAGGAATGAGTTTTCATGCAAAAACTGTCTATTTCAACTTAATTCGTCCATCCGATACGAACTTTGTACTTTGCTATGAAGTTCTACCAGGAATGAGTTTTCATGCAAGAACTGTCTATTTCAACTAAATTGATCCATCCGATACGAACTTTGTACTTTGCTATGAAGTTCCACCAGGAATGAGTTTTCATACAAAAACTGTCTATTTGAACTAAATTGATCCATCCAAAACGAACTTTGTACTTTGCTATGAAGTTCCACCAGGAATGAGTTTTCATGCAAAAACTGTCTATTTCAACTAAATTGATCCATCCAAAACGAACTTTGTACTTTGCTATGAAGTTCCACCAGGAATGAGTTTTCATGCAAAAACTGTCTATTTCAACTAAATTGATCCATCCAAAACGAACTTTGTACTTTGCTATGAAGTTCCACCAGGAATGAGTTTTCATGCAAAAACTGTCTATTTCAACTAACTTTGTCTATCCACAACGAACTTTGTACTTTGCTATGAAGTTCCACCAGGAATGAGTTTTCGTACAAAAACTGTCTATTTCAACTTAATTCGTCCATCCAAAACGAACTTTGTACTTTGCTATGAAGTTCCACCAGGAATGAGTTTTTATGCAAAAACTGTCTATTTCAACTAACTTTGTCCATCTAAAACGAACTTTGTACTTTGCTATGAAGTTCCACCAGGAATGAGTTTTCATGCAAAAACTGTCTATTTCAACTTAATTCGTCCATCTGATTCGAACTTTGTACTTTGCTATGAAGTTCCACCAGGAATGAGTTTTCATACAAAAACTGTCTATTTCAACTTAATTCGTCCATCCAAAACGAACTTTGTACTTTGCTATGAAGTTCCACCAGGAATGAGTTTTTATGCAAAAACTGTCTATTTCAACTAACTTTGTCCATCTAAAACGAACTTTGTACTTTGCTATGAAGTTCCACCAGGAATGAGTTTTCATGCAAAAACTGTCTATTTCAACTAACTTTGTCCATCCAAAACGAACTTTGTACTTTGCTATGAAGTTCCACCAGGAATGAGTTTTCATACAAAAACTGTCTATTTCAACTAAATTGATCCATCCAAAACGAACTTTGTACTTTGCTATGAAGTTCCACCAGGAATGAGTTTTTATGCAAAAACTGTCTATTTCAACTAACTTTGTCCATCCAAAACGAACTTTGTACTTTGCTATGAAGTTCCACCAGGAATGAGTTTTCATGCAAAAACTGTCTATTTCAACTAACTTTGTCCATCTAAAACGAACTTTGTACTTTGCTATGAAGTTCCACCAGGAATGAGTTTTCATGCAAAAACTGTCTATTTCAACTAACTTTGTCCATCTAAAACGAACTTTGTACTTTGCTATGAAGTTCCACCAGGAATGAGTTTTCATGCAAAAACTGTCTATTTCAACTTAATTAGTCCATCTGATTCGAACTTTGTACTTTGCTATGAAGTTCCACCAGGAATGAGTTTTCATGCAAAAACTGTCTATTTCAACTAACTTTGTCCATCTAAAACGAACTTTGTACTTTGCTATGAAGTTCCACCAGGAATGAGTTTTCATGCAAAAACTGTCTATTTCAACTTAATTCGTCCATCTGATTCGAACTTTGTACTTTGCTATGAAGTTCCACCAGGAATGAGTTTTCATGCAAGAACTGTCTATTTCAACTAACTTTGTCCATCCAAAACGAACTTTGTACTTTGCTATGAAGTTCCACCAGGAATGAGTTTTCATGCAAAAACTGTCTATTTCAACTAAATTGATCCATCCAAAACGAACTTTGTACTTTGCTATGAAGTTCCACCAGGAATGAGTTTTTATGCAAAAACTGTCTATTTCAACTAACTTTGTCCATCCAAAACGAACTTTGTACTTTGCTATGAAGTTCCACCAGGAATGAGTTTTCATGCAAAAACTGTCTATTTCAACTAACTTTGTCCATCTAAAACGAACTTTGTACTTTGCTATGAAGTTCCACCAGGAATGAGTTTTCATACAAAAACTGTCTATTTCAACTAAATTGATCCATCCAAAACGAACTTTGTACTTTGCTATGAAGTTCCACCAGGAATGAGTTTTCATGCAAAAACTGTCTATTTAAACTAACTTTGTCTATCCAAAACGAACTTTGTACTTTGCTATGAAGTTCCACCAGGAATGAGTTTTCATGCAAAAACTGTCTATTTCAACTAACTTTGTCCATCTAAAACGAACTTTGTACTTTGCTATGAAGTTCCACCAGGAATGAGTTTTCATGCAAAAACTGTCGATTTCAACTTAATTCGTCCATCTGATTCGAACTTTGTACTTTGCTATGAAGTTCCACCAGGAATGAGTTTTCATACAAAAACTGTCTATTTCAACTTAATTCGTCCATCCAAAACGAACTTTGTACTTTGCTATGAAGTTCCACCAGGAATGAGTTTTCATGCAAAAACTGTCTATTTCAACTAACTTTGTCCATCCAAAACGAACTTTGTACTTTGCTATGAAGTTCCACCAGGAATGAGTTTTCATACAAAAACTGTCTATTTCAACTAAATTGATCCATCCAAAACGAACTTTGTACTTTGCTATGAAAATCCACCAGGAATGAGTTTTTATGCAAAAACTGTCTATTTCAACTAACTTTGTCCATCTAAAACGAACTTTGTACTTTGCTATGAAGTTCCACCAGGAATGAGTTTTCATGCAAAAACTGTCTTTTTCAACTTAATTCGTCCATCTGATTCGAACTTTGTACTTTGCTATGAAGTTCCACCAGGAATGAGTTTTCATACAAAAACTGTCTATTTCAACTAAATTGATCCATCCAAAACGAACTTTGTACTTTGCTATGAAGTTCCACCAGGAATGAGTTTTTATGCAAAAACTGTCAATTTCAACTAACTTTGTCCATCCAAAACGAACTTTGTACTTTGCTATGAAGTTCCACCAGGAATGAGTTTTCATGCAAAAACTGTCTATTTCAACTTAATTCGTCCATCTGATTCGAACTTTGTACTTTGCTATGAAGTTCCACCAGGAATGAGTTTTCATACAAAAACTGTCTATTTCAACTTAATTCGTCCATCCAAAACGAACTTTGTACTTTGCTATGAAGTTCCACCAGGAATGAGTTTTCATACAAAAACTGTCTATTTCAACTTAATTCGTCCATCCAAAACGAACTTTGTACTTTGCTATGAAGTTCCACCAGGAATGAGTTTTCATGCAAAAACTGTCTATTTCAACTAACTTTGTCCATCCAAAACGAACTTTGTACTTTGCTATGAAGTTCCACCAGGAATGAGTTTTCATGCAAAAACTGTCTATTTCAACTTAATTCGTCCATCTGATTCGAACTTTGTACTTTGCTATGAAGTTCCACCAGGAATGAGTTTTCATACAAAAACTGTCTATTTCAACTTAATTCGTCCATCCAAACGAACTTTGTACTTTGCTATGAAGTTCCACCAGGAATGAGTTTTCATGCAAAAACTGTCTATTTCAACTAACTTTGTCCATCCAAAACGAACTTTGTACTTTGCTATGAAGTTCCACCAGGAATGAGTTTTCATGCAAAAAACTGTCTATTTCAACTTAATTCGTCCATCCAAAACGAACTTTGTACTTTGCTATGAAGTTCCACCAGGAATGAGTTTTCATACAAAAACTGTCTATTTCAACTTAATTCGTCCATCCAAAACGAACTTTGTACTTTGCTATGAAGTTCCACCAGGAATGAGTTTTCATGCAAAAACTGTCTATTTCAACTAACTTTGTCCATCCAAAACGAACTTTGTACTTTGCTATGAAGTTCCACCAGGAATGAGTTTTCATGCAAAAACTGTCTATTTCAACTTAATTCGTCCATCTGATTCGAACTTTGTACTTTGCTATGAAGTTCCACCAGGAATGAGTTTTCATACAAAAACTGTCTATTTCAACTTAATTCGTCCATCCAAAACGAACTTTGTACTTTGCTATGAAGTTCCACCAGGAATGAGTTTTCATGCAAAAACTGTCTATTTCAACTAACTTTGTCCATCTAAAACGAACTTTGTACTTTGCTATGAAGTTCCACCAGGAATGAGTTTTCATGCAAAAACTGTCTATTTCAACTTAATTCGTCCATCTGATTCGAACTTTGTACTTTGCTATGAAGTTCCACCAGGAATGAGTTTTTATGCAAAAACTGTCTATTTCAACTAACTTTGTCCATCTAAAACGAACTTTGTACTTTGCTATGAAGTTCCACCAGGAATGAGTTTTCATGCAAAAACTGTCTATTTCAACTTAATTCGTCCATCTGATTCGAACTTTGTACTTTGCTATGAAGTTCCACCAGGAATGAGTTTTCATACAAAAACTGTCTATTTCAACTAAATTGATCCATCCAAAACGAACTTTGTACTTTGCTATGAAGTTCCACCAGGAATGAGTTTTTATGCAAAAACTGTCAATTTCAACTAACTTTGTCCATCTAAAACGAACTTTGTACTTTGCTATGAAGTTCCACCAGGAATGAGTTTTCATGCAAAAACTGTCTATTTCAACTTAATTCGTCCATCTGATTCGAACTTTGTACTTTGCTATGAAGTTCCACCAGGAATGAGTTTTTATACAAAAACTGTCTATTTCAACTTAATTCGTCCATCCAAAACGAACTTTGTACTTTGCTATGAAGTTTCACCAGGAATGAGTTTTCATGCAAAAACTGTCTATTTCAACTAACTTTGTCCATCCAAAACGAACTTTGTACTTTGCTATGAAGTTCCACCAGGAATGAGTTTTCATACAAAAACTGTCTATTTCAACTTAATTCGTCCATCTGATTCGAACTTTGTACTTTGCTATGAAGTTCCACCAGGAATGAGTTTTCATACAAAAACTGTCTATTTCAACTTAATTCGTCCATCCAAAACGAACTTTGTACTTTGCTATGAAGTTCCACCAGGAATGAGTTTTCATACAAAAACTGTCTATTTCAACTAACTTTGTCCATCCAAAACGAACTTTGTACTTTGCTATGAAGTTCCACCAGGAATGAGTTTTCATGCAAAAACTGTCTATTTCAACTAACTTTGTCCATCCAAAACGAACTTTGTACTTTGCTATGAAGTTCCACCAGGAATGAGTTTTCATGCAAAAACTGTCTATTTCAACTTAATTCGTCCATCTGATTCGAACTTTGTACTTTGCTATGAAGTTCCACCAGGAATGAGTTTTCATACAAAAACTGTCTATTTCAACTTAATTCGTCCATCCAAAACGAACTTTGTACTTTGCTATGAAGTTCCACCAGGAATGAGTTTTCATACAAAAACTGTCTATTTCAACTTAATTCGTCCATCTGATTCGAACTTTGTACTTTG
This sequence comes from Anopheles moucheti, assembly GCF_943734755.1. Taxonomy (NCBI): domain Eukaryota; kingdom Metazoa; phylum Arthropoda; class Insecta; order Diptera; family Culicidae; genus Anopheles; species Anopheles moucheti. The sequence goes on from NW_026453736.1 coordinate 26,656, forward strand.
CTATGAAGTTCCACCAGGAATGAGTTTTCATACAAAAACTGTCTATTTCAACTTAATTCGTCCATCCAAAACGAACTTTGTACTTTGCTATGAAGTTCCACCAGGAATGAGTTTTCATACAAAAACTGTCTATTTCAACTAACTTTGTCCATCCAAAACGAACTTTGTACTTTGCTATGAAGTTCCACCAGGAATGAGTTTTCATGCAAAAACTGTCTATTTCAACTAAATTGATCCATCCAAAACGAACTTTGTACTTTGCTATGAAGTTCCACCAGGAATGAGTTTTCATGCAAAAACTGTCTATTTCAACTTAATTCGTCCATCTGATTCGAACTTTGTACTTTGCTATGAAGTTCCACCAGGAATGAGTTTTCATACAAAAACTGTCTATTTCAACTTAATTCGTCCATCCAAAACGAACTTTGTACTTTGCTATGAAGTTCCACCAGGAATGAGTTTTCATACAAAAACTGTCTATTTCAACTTAATTCGTCCATCTGATTCGAACTTTGTACTTTGCTATGAAGTTCCACCAGGAATGAGTTTTCATACAAAAACTGTCTATTTCAACTTAATTCGTCCATCCAAAACGAACTTTGTACTTTGCTATGAAGTTCCACCAGGAATGAGTTTTCATACAAAAACTGTCTATTTCAACTAACTTTGTCCATCCAAAACGAACTTTGTACTTTGCTATGAAGTTCCACCAGGAATGAGTTTTCATGCAAAAACTGTCTATTTCAACTAACTTTGTCCATCCAAAACGAACTTTGTACTTTGCTATGAAGTTCCACCAGGAATGAGTTTTCATGCAAAAACTGTCTATTTCAACTTAATTCGTCCATCTGATTCGAACTTTGTACTTTGCTATGAAGTTCCACCAGGAATGAGTTTCATACAAAAACTGTCTATTTCAACTTAATTCGTCCATCCAAAACGAACTTTGTACTTTGCTATGAAGTTCCACCAGGAATGAGTTTTCATGCAAAAACTGTCTATTTCAACTAACTTTGTCCATCCAAAACGAACTTTGTACTTTGCTATGAAGTTCCACCAGGAATGAGTTTTCATACAAAAACTGTCTATTTCAACTAAATTGATCCATCCAAAACGAACTTTGTACTTTGCTATGAAGTTCCACCAAGAATGAGTTTTCATGCAAAAACTGTCTATTTCAACTAACTTTGTCCATCCAAAACGAACTTTGTACTTTGCTATGAAGTTCCACCAGGAATGAGTTTTCATGCAAAAACTGTCTATTTCAACTAAATTGATCCATCCAAAACGAACTTTGTACTTTGCTATGAAGTTCCACCAGGAATGAGTTTTCATGCAAAAACTGTCTATTTCAACTTAATTGATCCATCCAAAACGAACTTTGTACTTTGCTATGAAGTTCCACCAGGAATGAGTTTTCATGCAAAAACTGTCTATTTCAACTAACTTTGTCCATCCAAAACGAACTTTGTACTTTGCTATGAAGTTCCACCAGGAATGAGTTTTCATACAAAAACTGTCTATTTCAACTTAATTCGTCCATCCAAAACGAACTTTGTACTTTGCTATGAAGTTCCACCAGGAATGAGTTTTTATGCAAAAACTGTCTATTTCAACTAACTTTGTCCATCTAAAACGAACTTTGTACTTTGCTATGAAGTTCCACCAGGAATGAGTTTTCATGCAAAAACTGTCTATTTCAACTTAATTCGTCCATCCAAAACGAACTTTGTACTTTGCTATGAAGTTCCACCAGGAATGAGTTTTCATACAAAAACTGTCTATTTCAACTTAATTCGTCCATCCAAAACGAACTTTGTACTTTGCTATGAAGTTCCACCAGGAATGAGTTTTCATGCAAAAACTGTCTATTTCAACTAACTTTGTCCATCCAAAACGAACTTTGTACTTTGCTATGAAGTTCCACCAGGAATGAGTTTTCATACAAAAACTGTCTATTTCAACTAAATTGATCCATCCAAAACGAACTTTGTACTTTGCTATGAAGTTCCACCAGGAATGAGTTTTTATGCAAAAACTGTCTATTTCAACTAACTTTGTCCATCCAAAACGAACTTTGTACTTTGCTATGAAGTTCCACCAGGAATGAGTTTTCATGCAAAAACTGTCTATTTCAACTAACTTTGTCCATCTAAAACGAACTTTGTACTTTGCTATGAAGTTCTACCAGGAATGAGTTTTCATACAAAAACTGTCTATTTCAACTAAATTGATCCATCCAAAACGAACTTTGTACTTTGCTATGAAATTCCACCAGGAATGAGTTTTTATGCAAAAACTGTCTATTTCAACTAACTTTGTCCATCTAAAACGAACTTTGTACTTTGCTATGAAGTTCCACCAGGAATGAGTTTTCATGCAAAAACTGTCTTTTTCAACTTAATTCGTCCATCTGATTCGAACTTTGTACTTTGCTATGAAGTTCCACCATGAATGAGTTTTCATACAAAAACTGTCTATTTCAACTAAATTGATCCATCCAAAACGAACTTTGTACTTTGCTATGAAGTTCCACCAGGAATGAGTTTTCATGCAAAAACTGTCTATTTCAACTAACTTTGTCTATCCAAAACGAAATTTGTACTTTGCTATGAAGTTCCACCAGGAATGAGTTTTCATGCAAAAACTGTCTATTTCAACTTAATTCGTCCATCTGATTCGAACTTTGTACTTTGCTATGAAGTTCCACCAGGAATGAGTTTTCATACAAAAACTGTCTATTTCAACTTAATTCGTCCATCCAAAACGAACTTTGTACTTTGCTATGAAGTTCCACCAGGAATGAGTTTTCATGCAAAAACTGTCTATTTCAACTAACTTTGTCCATCCAAAACGAACTTTGTACTTTGCTATGAAGTTCCACCAGGAATGAGTTTTCATACAAAAACTGTCTATTTCAACTTAATTCGTCCATCCAAAACGAACTTTGTACTTTGCTATGAAGTTCCACCAGGAATGAGTTTTTATGCAAAAACTGTCTATTTCAACTAACTTTGTCCATCTAAAACGAACTTTGTACTTTGCTATGAAGTTCCACCAGGAATGAGTTTTCATGCAAAAACTGTCTATTTCAACTTAATTCGTCCATCTGATTCGAACTTTGTACTTTGCTATGAAGTTCCACCAGGAATGAGTTTTTATACAAAAACTGTCTATTTCAACTTAATTCGTCCATCCAAAACGAACTTTGTACTTTGCTATGAAGTTCCACCAGGAATGAGTTTTTATGCAAAAACTGTCTATTTCAACTAACTTTGTCCATCTAAAACGAACTTTGTACTTTGCTATGAAGTTCCACCAGGAATGAGTTTTCATGCAAAAACTGTCTATTTCAACTTAATTCGTCCATCTGATTCGAACTTTGTACTTTGCTATGAAGTTCCACCAGGAATGAGTTTTCATACAAAAACTGTCTATTTCAACTTAATTCGTCCATCCAAAACGAACTTTGTACTTTGCTATGAAGTTCCACCAGGAATGAGTTTTCATGCAAAAACTGTCTATTTCAACTAACTTTGTCCATCCAAAACGAACTTTGTACTTTGCTATGAAGTTCCACCAGGAATGAGTTTTCATACAAAAACTGTCTATTTCAACTAAATTGATCCATCCAAAACGAACTTTGTACTTTGCTATGAAGTTCCACCAGGAATGAGTTTTCATGCAAAAACTGTCTATTTCAACTAACTTTGTCCATCTAAAACGAACTTTGTACTTTGCTATGAAGTTCCACCAGGAATGAGTTTTCATGCAAAAACTGTCCATTTCAACTAACTTTGTCCATCCAAAACGAACTTTGTACTTTGCTATGAAGTTCCACCAGGAATGAGTTTTCATGCAAAAACTGTCTATTTCAACTAAATTGATCCATCCAAAACGAACTTTGTACTTTGCTATGAAGTTCCACCAGGAATGAGTTTTCATGCAAAAACTGTCTATTTCAACTAACTTTGTCCATCCAAAACGAACTTTGTACTTTGCTATGAAGTTCCACCAGGAATGAGTTTTCATGCAAAAACTGTCTATTTCAACTAAATTGATCCATCCAAAACGAACTTTGTACTTTGCTATGAAGTTCCACCAGGAATGAGTTTTCATACAAAAACTGTCTATTTCAACTTAATTCGTCCATCCAAAACGAACTTTGTACTTTGCTATGAAGTTCCACCAGGAATGAGTTTTTATGCAAAAACTGTCTATTTCAACTAACTTTGTCCATCTAAAACGAACTTTGTACTTTGCTATGAAGTTCCACCAGGAATGAGTTTTCATGCAAAAACTGTCCATTTCAACTAACTTTGTCCATCCAAAACGAACTTTGTACTTTGCTATGAAGTTCCACCAGGAATGAGTTTTCATGCAAAAACTGTCTATTTCAACTAAATTGATCCATCCAAAACGAACTTTGTACTTTGCTATGAAGTTCCACCAGGAATGAGTTTTCATGCAAAAACTGTCTATTTTAACTAAATTGATCCATCCAAAACGAACTTTGTACTTTGCTATGAAGTTCCACCAGGAATGAGTTTTCATGCAAAAACTGTCTATTTCAACTAACTTTGTCCATCCAAAACGAACTTTGTACTTTGCTATGAAGTTCCACCAGGAATGAGTTTTCATACAAAAACTGTCTATTTCAACTTAATTCGTCCATCCAAAACGAACTTTGTACTTTGCTATGAAGTTCCACCAGGAATGAGTTTTTATGCAAAAACTGTCTATTTCAACTAACTTTGTCCATCTAAAACGAACTTTGTACTTTGCTATGAAGTTCCACCAGGAATGAGTTTTCATGCAAAAACTGTCTATTTCAACTTAATTCGTCCATCCAAAACGAACTTTGTACTTTGCTATGAAGTTCCACCAGGAATGAGTTTTCATACAAAAACTGTCTATTTCAACTTAATTCGTCCATCCAAAACGAACTTTGTACTTTGCTATGAAGTTCCACCAGGAATGAGTTTTCATGCAAAAACTGTCTATTTCAACTAACTTTGTCCATCCAAAACGAACTTTGTACTTTGCTATGAAGTTCCACCAGGAATGAGTTTTCATACAAAAACTGTCTATTTCAACTTAATTCGTCCATCCAAAACGAACTTTGTACTTTGCTATGAAGTTCCACCAGGAATGAGTTTTTATGCAAAAACTGTCTATTTCAACTAACTTTGTCCATCTAAAACGAACTTTGTACTTTGCTATGAAGTTCCACCAGGAATGAGTTTTCATGCAAAAACTGTCCATTTCAACTAACTTTGTCTATCCAAAACGAACTTTGTACTTTGCTATGAAGTTCCACCAGGAATGAGTTTTCATACAAAAACTGTCTATTTCAACTTAATTCGTCCATCCAAAACGAACTTTGTACTTTGCTATGAAGTTCCACCAGGAATGAGTTTTCATGCAAAAACTGTCTATTTCAACTAATTTTGTCCATCCAAAACGAACTTTGTACTTTGCTATGAAGTTCCACCAGGAATGAGTTTTCATACAAAAACTGTCTATTTCAACTAAATTGATCCATCCAAAACGAACTTTGTACTTTGCTATGAAGTTCCACCAGGAATGAGTTTTCATACAAAAACTGTCTATTTCAACTTAATTCGTCCATCCAAAACGAACTTTGTACTTTGCTATGAAGTTCCACCAGGAATGAGTTTTTATGCAAAAACTGTCTATTTCAACTAACTTTGTCCATCTAAAACGAACTTTGTACTTTGCTATGAAGTTCCACCAGGAATGAGTTTTTATGCAAAAACTGTCTATTTCAACTAACTTTGTCCATCTAAAACGAACTTTGTACTTTGCTATGAAGTTCCACCAGGAATGAGTTTTCATGCAAAAACTGTCTATTTCAACTTAATTCGTCCATCTGATTCGAACTTTGTACTTTGCTATGAAGTTCCACCAGGAATGAGTTTTCATACAAAAACTGTCTATTTCAACTTAATTCGTCCATCCAAAACGAACTTTGTACTTTGCTATGAAGTTCCACCAGGAATGAGTTTTTATGCAAAAACTGTCTATTTCAACTAACTTTGTCCATCTAAAACGAACTTTGTACTTTGCTATGAAGTTCCACCAGGAATGAGTTTTCATGCAAAAACTGTCTATTTCAACTTAATTCGTCCATCTGATTCGAACTTTGTACTTTGCTATGAAGTTCCACCAGGAATGAGTTTTCATACAAAAACTGTCTATTTCAACTTAATTCGTCCATCCAAAACGAACTTTGTACTTTGCTATGAAGTTCTACCAGGAATGAGTTTTCATGCAAAAACTGTCTATTTCAACTAACTTTGTCCATCCAAAACGAACTTTGTACTTTGCTATGAAGTTCCACCAGGAATGAGTTTTCATACAAAAACTGTCTATTTCAACTAAATTGATCCATCCAAAACGAACTTTTTACTTTGCTATGAAGTTCCACCAGGAATGAGTTTTTATGCAAAAACTGTCTTTTTCAACTAACTTTGTCCATCCAAAACGAACTTTGTACTTTGCTATGAAGTTCCACCAGGAATGAGTTTTCATGCAAAAACTGTCTATTTCAACTAACTTTGTCCATCTAAAACGAGCTTTGTACTTTGCTATGAAGTTCTACCAGGAATGAGTTTTCATACAAAAACTGTCTATTTCAACTAAATTGATCCATCCAAAATGAACTTTGTACTTTGCTATGAAATTCCACCAGGAATGAGTTTTTATTCAAAAACTGTCTATTTCAACTAACTTTGTCCATCTAAAACGAACTTTGTACTTTGCTATGAAGTTCCACCAGGAATGAGTTTTCATGCAAAAACTGTCTATTTCAACTTAATTCGTCCATCTGATTCGAACTTTGTACTTTGCTATGAAGTTCCACCAGGAATGAGTTTTCATACAAAAACTGTCTATTTCAACTAAATTGATCCATCCAAAACGAACTTTGTACTTTGCTATGAAGTTCCACCAGGAATGAGTTTTCATGCAAAAACTGTCTATTTCAACTAACTTTGTCTATCCAAAACGAACTTTGTACTTTGCTATGAAGTTCCACCAGGAATGAGTTTTCATGCAAAAACTGTCTATTTCAACTTAATTCGTCCATCTGATTCGAACTTTGTACTTTGCTATGAAGTTCCACCAGGAATGAGTTTTCATACAAAAACTGTCTATTTCAACTTAATTCGTCCATCCAAAACGAACTTTGTACTTTGCTATGAAGTTCCACCAGGAATGAGTTTTCATGCAAAAACTGTCTATTTGAACTAAATTGATCCATCCAAAACGAACTTTGTACTTTGCTATGAAGTTCCACCAGGAATGAGTTTTTATGCAAAAACTGTCTATTTCAACTAACTTTGTCCATCTAAAACGAACTTTGTACTTTGCTATGAAGTTCCACCAGGAATGAGTTTTCATGCAAAAACTGTCTATTTCAACTTAATTCGTCCATCTGATTCGAACTTTGTACTTTGCTATGAAGTTCCACCAGGAATGAGTTTTCATACAAAAACTGTCTATTTCAACTTAATTCGTCCATCCAAAACGAACTTTGTACTTTGCTATGAAGTTCCACCAGGAATGAGTTTTCATGCAAAAACTGTCTATTTCAACTAACTTTGTCCATCCAAAACGAACTTTGTACTTTGCTATGAAGTTCCACCAGGAATGAGTTTTCATACAAAAACTGTCTATTTCAACTAAATTGATCCATCCAAAACGAACTTTGTACTTTGCTATGAAGTTCCACCAGGAATGAGTTTTTATGCAAAAACTGTCTATTTCAACTAACTTTGTCCATCCAAAACGAACTTTGTACATTGCTATGAAGTTCCACCAGGAATGAGTTTTCATGCAAAAACTGTCTATTTCAACTAAATTGATCCATCCAAAACGAACTTTGTACTTTGCTATGAAGTTCCACCAGGAATGAGTTTTCATGCAAAAACTGTCTATTTCAACTAAATTGATCCATCCAAAACGAACTTTGTACTTTGCTATGAAGTTCCACCAGGAATGAGTTTTCATACAAAAACTGTCTATTTCAACTAAATTGATCCATCCAAAACGAACTTTGTACTTTGCTATGAAGTTCCACCAGGAATGAGTTTTTATGCAAAAACTGTCTATTTCAACTAACTTTGTCCATCCAAAACGAACTTTGTACTTTGCTATGAAGTTCCACCAGGAATGAGTTTTCATACAAAAACTGTCTATTTCAACTAAATTGATCCATCCAAAACGAACTTTGTACTTTGCTATGAAGTTCCACCAGGAATGAGTTTTCATACAAAAACTGTCTATTTCAACTTAATTCGTCCATCCAAAACGAACTTTGTACTTTGCTATGAAGTTCCACCAGGAATGAGTTTTCATGCAAAAACTGTCTATTTCAACTAACTTTGTCCATCCAAAACGAACTTTGTACTTTGCTATGAAGTTCCACCAGGAATGAGTTTTCATGCAAAAACTGTCTATTTCAACTAACTTTGTCCATCCAAAACGAACTTTGTACTTTGCTATGAAGTTCCACCAGGAATGAGTTTACATACAAAAACTGTCTATTTCAACTAAATTGATCCATCCAAAACGAACTTTGTACTTTGCTATGAAGTTCCACCAGGAATGAGTTTTCATGCAAAAACTGTCTATTTCAACTAACTTTGTCCATCCAAAACGAACTTTGTACTTTGCTATGAAGTTCCACCAGGAATGAGTTTTCATACAAAAACTGTCTATTTCAACTAACTTTGTCCATCCAAAACGAACTTTGTACTTTGCTATGAAGTTCCACCAGGAATGAGTTTGCATGCAAAAACTGTCTATTTCAACTAACTTTGTCCATCCAAAACGAACTTTGTACTTTGCTATGAAGTTCCACCAGGAATGAGTTTACATACAAAAACTGTCTATTTCAACTAAATTGATCCATCCAAAACGAACTTTGTACTTTGCTATGAAGTTCCACCAGGAATGAGTTTTTATGCAAAAACTGTCTATTTCAACTAACTTTGTCCATCTAAAACGAACTTTGTACTTTGCTATGAAGTTCCACCAGGAATGAGTTTTCATGCAAAAACTGTCTATTTCAACTTAATTCGTCCATCTGATTCGAACTTTGTACTTTGCTATGAAGTTCCACCAGGAATGAGTTTTCATACAAAAACTGTCTATTTCAACTTAATTCGTCCATCCAAAACGAACTTTGTACTTTGCTATGAAGTTCCACCAGGAATGAGTTTTCATGCAAAAACTGTCTATTTCAACTAACTTTGTCCATCCAAAACGAACTTTGTACTTTGCTATGAAGTTCCACCAGGAATGAGTTTTCATACAAAAACTGTCTATTTCAACTAAATTGATCCATCCAAAACGAACTTTGTACTTTGCTATGAAGTTCCACCAGGAATGAGTTTTTATGCAAAAACTGTCTATTTCAACTAACTTTGTCCATCCAAAACGAACTTTGTACTTTGCTATGAAGTTCCACCAGGAATGAGTTTTCATGCAAAAACTGTCTATTTCAACTAAATTGATCCATCCAAAACGAACTTTGTACTTTGCTATGAAGTTCCACCAGGAATGAGTTTTCATGCAAAAACTGTCTATTTCAACTAACTTTGTCCATCCAAAACGAACTTTGTACTTTGCTATGAAGTTCCACCAGGAATGAGTTTTCATACAAAAACTGTCTATTTCAACTTAATTCGTCCATCCAAAACGAACTTTGTACTTTGCTATGAAGTTCCACCAGGAATGAGTTTTTATGCAAAAACTGTCTATTTCAACTAACTTTGTCCATCTAAAACGAACTTTGTACTTTGCTATGAAGTTCCACCAGGAATGAGTTTTCATGCAAAAACTGTCTATTTCAACTTAATTCGTCCATCCAAAACGAACTTTGTACTTTGCTATGAAGTTCCACCAGGAATGAGTTTTCATGCAAAAACTGTCTATTTCAACTAACTTTGTCCATCCAAAACGAACTTTGTACTTTGCTATGAAGTTCCACCAGGAATGAGTTTTCATACAAAAACTGTCTATTTCAACTTAATTCGTCCATCCAAAACGAACTTTGTACTTTGCTATGAAGTTCCACCAGGAATGAGTTTTCATACAAAAACTGTCTATTTCAACTTAATTCGTCCATCCAAAACGAACTTTGTACTTTGCTATGAAGTTCCACCAGGAATGAGTTTTCATGCAAAAACTGTCTATTTCAACTAACTTTGTCCATCCAAAACGAACTTTGTACTTTGCTATGAAGTTCCACCAGGAATGAGTTTTCATACAAAAACTGTCTATTTCAACTTAATTCGTCCATCCAAAACGAACTTTGTACTTTGCTATGAAGTTCCACCAGGAATGAGTTTTTATGCAAAAGCTGTCTATTTCAACTAACTTTGTCCATCTAAAACGAACTTTGTACTTTGCTATGAAGTTCCACCAGGAATGAGTTTTCATGCAAAAACTGTCTATTTCAACTAACTTTGTCTATCCAAAACGAACTTTGTACTTTGCTATGAAGTTCCACCAGGAATGAGTTTTCATACAAAAACTGTCTATTTCAACTTAATTCGTCCATCCAAAACGAACTTTGTACTTTGCTATGAAGTTCCACCAGGAATGAGTTTTCATGCAAAAACTGTCTATTTCAACTAATTTTGTCCATCCAAAACGAACTTTGTACTTTGCTATGAAGTTCCACCAGGAATGAGTTTTCATGCAAAAACTGTCTATTTCAACTAAATTGATCCATCCAAAACGAACTTTGTACTTTGCTATGAAGTTCCACCAGGAATGAGTTTTTATGCAAAAACTGTCTATTTCAACTAACTTTGTCCATCCAAAACGAACTTTGTACTTTGCTATGAAGTTCCACCAGGAATGAGTTTTCATGCAAAAACTGTCTATTTCAACTAACTTTGTCCATCTAAAACGAACTTTGTACTTTGCTATGAAGTTCTACCAGGAATGAGTTTTCATGCAAGAACTGTCTATTTCAACTAAATTGATCCATCCAAAACGAACTTTGTACTTTGCTATGAAGTTCCACCAGGAATGAGTTTTTATGCAAAAACTGTCTATTTCAACTTAATTCGTCCATCTGATTCGAACTTTGTACTTTGCTATGAAGTTCCACCAGGAATGAGTTTTCATGCAAAAACTGTCTATTTCAACTTAATTCGTCCATCCAAAACGAACTTTGTACTTTGCTATGAAGTTCCACCAGGAATGAGTTTTCATGCAAAAACTGTCTATTTCAACTAACTTTGTCCATCTAAAACGAACTTTGTACTTTGCTATGAAGTTCCACCAGGAATGAGTTTTCATACAAAAACTGTCTATTTCAACTTAATTCGTCCATCCAAAACGAACTTTGTACTTTGCTATGAAGTTCCACCAGGAATGAGTTTTCATGCAAAAACTGTCTATTTCAACTAAATTGATCCATCCAAAACGAACTTTTTACTTTGCTATGAAGTTCCACCAGGAATGAGTTTTTATGCAAAAACTGTCTATTTCAACTAACTTTGTCCATCTAAAACGAACTTTGTACTTTGCTATGAAGTTCTACCAGGAATGAGTTTTCATGCAAGAACTGTCTATTTCAACTAAATTGATCCATCCAAAACGAACTTTGTACTTTGCTATGAAGTTCCACCAGGAATGAGTTTTCATGCAAAAACTGTCTATTTCAACTTAATTCGTCCATCTGATTCGAACTTTGTACTTTGCTATGAAGTTCCACCAGGAATGAGTTTTCATGCAAAAACTGTCTATTTCAACTTAATTCGTACATCCAAAACGAACTTTGTACTTTGCTATGAAGTTCCACCAGGAATGAGTTTTCATGCAAAAACTGTCTATTTCAACTAACTTTGTCCATCTAAAACGAACTTTGTACTTTGCTATGAAGTTCCACCAGGAATGAGTTTTCATACAAAAACTGTCTATTTCAACTTAATTCGTCCATCCAAAACGAACTTTGTACTTTGCTATGAAGTTCCACCAGGAATGAGTTTTCATGCAAAAACTGTCTATTTCAACTAACTTTGTCCATCTAAAACGAACTTTGTACTTTGCTATGAAGTTCCACCAGGAATGAGTTTTTATGCAAAAACTGTCTATTTCAACTAACTTTGTCCATCTAAAACGAACTTTGTACTTTGCTATGAAGTTCCACCAGGAATGAGTTTTCATACAAAAACTGTCTATTTCAACTTAATTCGTCCATCCAAAACGAACTTTGTACTTTGCTATGAAGTTCCACCAGGAATGAGTTTTCATGCAAAAACTGTCTATTTCAACTAATTTTGTCCATCCAAAACGAACTTTGTACTTTGCTATGAAGTTCCACCAGGAATGAGTTTTCATGCAAAAACTGTCTATTTCAACTTAATTCGTCCATCCAAAACGAACTTTGTACTTTGCTATGAAGTTCCACCAGGAATGAGTTTTCATGCAAAAACTGTCTATTTCAACTAACTTTGTCCATCCAAAACGAACTTTGTACTTTGCTATGAAGTTCCACCAGGAATGAGTTTTCATGCAAAAACTGTCTATTTCAACTAAATTGATCCATCCAAAACGAACTTTGTACTTTGCTATGAAGTTCCACCAGGAATGAGTTTTCATGCAAAAACTGTCTATTTCAACTAACTTTGTCCATCCAAAACGAACTTTGTACTTTGCTATGAAGTTCCACCAGGAATGAGTTTTCATGCAAAAACTGTCTATTTCAACTAACTTTGTCCATCTGATTCGAACTTTGTACTTTGCTATGAAGTTCCACCAGGAATGAGTTTTCATACAAAAACTGTCTATTTCAACTTAATTCGTCCATCCAAAACGAACTTTGTACTTTGCTATGAAGTTCCACCAGGAATGAGTTTTCATGCAAAAACTGTCTATTTCAACTAAATTGATCCATCCAAAACGAACTTTTTACTTTGCTATGAAGTTCCACCAGGAATGAGTTTTTATGCAAAAACTGTCTATTTCAACTAACTTTGTCCATCTAAAACGAACTTTGTACTTTGCTATGAAGTTCTACCAGGAATGAGTTTTCATGCAAAAACTGTCTATTTCAACTAAATTGATCCATCCAAAACGAACTTTGTACTTTGCTATGAAGTTCCACCAGGAATGAGTTTTCATGCAAAAACTGTCTATTTCAACTTAATTCGTCCATCTGATTCGAACTTTGTACTTTGCTATGAAGTTCCACCAGGAATGAGTTTTCATGCAAAAACTGTCTATTTCAACTTAATTCGTACATCCAAAACGAACTTTGTACTTTGCTATGAAGTTCCACCAGGAATGAGTTTTCATGCAAAAACTGTCTATTTCAACTAACTTTGTCCATCTAAAACGAACTTTGTACTTTGCTATGAAGTTCCACCAGGAATGAGTTTTCATACAAAAACTGTCTATTTCAACTTAATTCGTCCATCCAAAACGAACTTTGTACTTTGCTATGAAGTTCCACCAGGAATGAGTTTTCATGCAAAAACTGTCTATTTCAACTAACTTTGTCCATCTAAAACGAACTTTGTACTTTGCTATGAAGTTCCACCAGGAATGAGTTTTTATGCAAAAACTGTCTATTTCAACTAACTTTGTCCATCTAAAACGAACTTTGTACTTTGCTATGAAGTTCCACCAGGAATGAGTTTTCATACAAAAACTGTCTATTTCAACTTAATTCGTCCATCCAAAACGAACTTTGTACTTTGCTATGAAGTTCCACCAGGAATGAGTTTTCATGCAAAAACTGTCTATTTCAACTAATTTTGTCCATCCAAAACGAACTTTGTACTTTGCTATGAAGTTCCACCAGGAATGAGTTTTCATGCAAAAACTGTCTATTTCAACTTAATTCGTCCATCCAAAACGAACTTTGTACTTTGCTATGAAGTTCCACCAGGAATGAGTTTTCATGCAAAAACTGTCTATTTCAACTAACTTTGTCCATCCAAAACGAACTTTGTACTTTGCTATGAAGTTCCACCAGGAATGAGTTTTCATGCAAAAACTGTCTATTTCAACTAAATTGATCCATCCAAAACGAACTTTGTACTTTGCTATGAAGTTCCACCAGGAATGAGTTTTCATGCAAAAACTGTCTATTTCAACTAACTTTGTCCATCCAAAACGAACTTTGTACTTTGCTATGAAGTTCCACCAGGAATGAGTTTTCATGCAAAAACTGTCTATTTCAACTAACTTTGTCCATCTGATTCGAACTTTGTACTTTGCTATGAAGTTCCACCAGGAATGAGTTTTCATACAAAAACTGTCTATTTCAACTTAATTCGTCCATCCAAAACGAACTTTGTACTTTGCTATGAAGTTCCACCAGGAATGAGTTTTCATACAAAAACTGTCTATTTCAACTTAATTCGTCCATCCAAAACGAACTTTGTACTTTGCTATGAAGTTCCACCAGGAATGAGTTTTCATGCAAAAACTGTCTATTTCAACTAACTTTGTCCATCCAAAACGAACTTTGTACTTTGCTATGAAGTTCCACCAGGAATGAGTTTTCATACAAAAACTGTCTATTTCAACTAAATTGATCCATCCAAAACGAACTTTGTACTTTGCTATGAAGTTCCACCAGGAATGAGTTTTTATGCAAAAACTGTCTATTTCAACTAACTTTGTCCATCCAAAACGAACTTTGTACATTGCTTTGAAGTTCCACCAGGAATGAGTTTTCATGCAAAAACTGTCTATTTCAACTAACTTTGTCCATCCAAAACGAACTTTGTACTTTGCTATGAAGTTCCACCAGGAATGAGTTTTAATGCAAAAACTGTCTATTTCAACTAAATTGATCCATCCAAAACGAACTTTGTACTTTGCTATGAAGTTCCACCAGGAATGAGTTTTCATGCAAAAACTGTCTATTTCAACTAACTTTGTCCATCCAAAACGAACTTTGTTCTTTGCTATGAAGTTCCACCAGGAATGAGTTTTCATGCAAAAACTGTCTATTTCAACTAAATTGATCCATCCAAAACGAACTTTGTACTTTGCTATGAAGTTCCACCAAGAATGAGTTTTCATGCAAAAACTGTCTATTTCAACTAAATTGATCCATCCAAAACGAACTTTGTACTTTGCTATGAAGTTCCACCAGGAATGAGTTTTCATACAAAAACTGTCTATTTCAACTAAATTGATCCATCCAAAACGAACTTTGTACTTTGCTATGAAGTTCCACCAGGAATGAGTTTTTATGCAAAAACTGTCTATTTCAACTAACTTTGTCCATCCAAAACGAACTTTGTACTTTGCTATGAAGTTCCACCAGGAATGAGTTTTCATACAAAAACTGTCTATTTCAACTTAATTCGTCCATCCAAAACGAACTTTGTACTTTGCTATGAAGTTCCACCAGGAATGAGTTTTTATGCAAAAACTGTCTATTTCAACTAACTTTGTCCATCCAAAACGAACTTTGTACTTTGCTATGAAGTTCCACCAGGAATGAGTTTTCATGCAAAAACTGTCTATTTCAACTAAATTGATCCATCCAAAACGAACTTTGTACTTTGCTATGAAGTTCCACCAGGAATGAGTTTTCATGCAAAAACTGTCTATTTCAACTAAATTGATCCATCCAAAACGAACTTTGTACTTTGCTATGAAGTTCCACCAGGAATGAGTTTTCATGCAAAAACTGTCTATTTCAACTAACTTTGTCCATCCAAAACGAACTTTGTACTTTGCTATGAAGTTCCACCAGGAATGAGTTTTCATACAAAAACTGTCTATTTCAACTTAATTCGTCCATCCAAAACGAACTTTGTACTTTGCTATGAAGTTCCACCAGGAATGAGTTTTTATGCAAAAACTGTCTATTTCAACTAACTTTGTCCATCTAAAACGAACTTTGTACTTTGCTATGAAGTTCCACCAGGAATGAGTTTTCATGCAAAAACTGTCTATTTCAACTTAATTCGTCCATCCAAAACGAACTTTGTACTTTGCTATGAAGTTCCACCAAGAATGAGTTTTCATACAAAAACTGTCTATTTCAACTTAATTCGTCCATCCAAAACGAACTTTGTACTTTGCTATGAAGTTCCACCAGGAATGAGTTTTTATGCAAAAGCTGTCTATTTCAACTAACTTTGTCCATCTAAAACGAACTTTGTACTTTGCTATGAAGTTCCACCAAGAATGAGTTTTCATACAAAAACTGTCTATTTCAACTAAATTGGTGCATCCGTTACGAACTTTGTACTTTGCTATGAAGTTCCACCAGGAATGAGTTTTCATGCAAAAACTGTCTATTTCAACTAACTTTGTCCATCCAAAACGAACTTTGTACTTTGCTATGAAGTTCCACCAGGAATGAGTTTTCATGCAAAAACTGTCTATTTCAACTAACTTTGTCCATCCAAAACGAACTTTGTACTTTGCTATGAAGTTCCACCAGGAATGAGTTTTCATACAAAAACTGTCTATTTCAACTTAATTCGTCCATCCAAAACGAACTTTGTACTTTGCTATGAAGTTCCACCAGGAATGAGTTTTCATACAAAAACTGTCTATTTCAACTTAATTCGTCCATCCAAAACGAACTTTGTACTTTGCTATGAAGTTCCACCAGGAATGAGTTTTTATGCAAAAGCTGTCTATTTCAACTAACTTTGTCCATCTAAAACGAACTTTGTACTTTGCTATGAAGTTCCACCAGGAATGAGTTTTCATGCAAAAACTGTCTATTTCAACTAACTTTGTCTATCCAAAACGAACTTTGTACTTTGCTATGAAGTTCCACCAGGAATGAGTTTTCATACAAAAACTGTCTATTTCAACTTAATTCGTCCATCCAAAACGAACTTTGTACTTTGCTATGAAGTTCCACCAAGAATGAGTTTTCATGCAAAAACTGTCTATTTCAACTAATTTTGTCCATCCAAAACGAACTTTGTACTTTGCTATGAAGTTCCACCAGGAATGAGTTTTCATACAAAAACTGTCTATTTCAACTAAATTGATCCATCCAAAACGAACTTTGTACTTTGCTATGAAGTTCCACCAGGAATGAATTTTCATGCAAAAACTGTCTATTTCAACTAACTTTGTCCATCCAAAACGAACTTTGTACTTTGCTATGAAGTTCCACCAGGAATGAGTTTTCATGCAAAAACTGTCTATTTCAACTAACTTTGTCCATCTAAAACGAACTTTGTACTTTGCTATGAAGTTCTACCAGGAATGAGTTTTCATGCAAGAACTGTCTATTTCAACTAAATTGATCCATCCAAAACGAACTTTGTACTTTGCTATGAAGTTCCACCAGGAATGAGTTTTTATGCAAAAACTGTCTATTTCAACTTAATTCGTCCATCTGATTCGAACTTTGTACTTTGCTATGAAGTTCCACCAGGAATGAGTTTTCATGCAAAAACTGTCTATTTCAACTTAATTCGTCCATCCAAAACGAACTTTGTACTTTGCTATGAAGTTCCACCAGGAATGAGTTTTCATGCAAAAACTGTCTATTTCAACTAACTTTGTCCATCTAAAACGAACTTTGTACTTTGCTATGAAGTTCCACCAGGAATGAGTTTTCATACAAAAACTGTCTATTTCAACTTAATTCGTCCATCCAAAACGAACTTTGTACTTTGCTATGAAGTTCCACCAGGAATGAGTTTTCATGCAAAAACTGTCTATTTCAACTAAATTGATCCATCCAAAACGAACTTTTTACTTTGCTATGAAGTTCCACCAGGAATGAGTTTTTATGCAAAAACTGTCTATTTCAACTAACTTTGTCCATCTAAAACGAACTTTGTACTTTGCTATGAAGTTCCACCAGGAATGAGTTTTTATGCAAAAACTGTCTATTTCAACTAACTTTGTCCATCTAAAACGAACTTTGTACTTTGCTATGAAGTTCCACCAGGAATGAGTTTTTATACAAAAACTGTCTATTTCAACTTAATTCGTCCATCCAAAACGAACTTTGTACTTTGCTATGAAGTTCCACCAGGAATGAGTTTTCATGCAAAAACTGTCTATTTCAACTAATTTTGTCCATCCAAAACGAACTTTGTACTTTGCTATGAAGTGCCACCAGGAATGAGTTTTCATACAAAAACTGTCTATTTCAACTAAATTGATCCATCCAAAACGAACTTTGTACTTTGCTATGAAGTTCCACCAGGAATGAGTTTTTATGCAAAAACTGTCTATTTCAACTAACTTTGTCCATCCAAAACGAACTTTGTACTTTGCTATGAAGTTCCACCAGGAATGAGTTTTCATGCAAAAACTGTCTATTTCAACTAACTTTGTCCATCTAAAACGAACTTTGTACTTTGCTATGAAGTTCCACCAGGAATGAGTTTTTATGCAAAAACTGTCTATTTCAACTTAATTCGTCCATCCAAAACGAACTTTGTACTTTGCTATGAAGTTCCACCAGGAATGAGTTTTCATACAAAAACTGTCTATTTCAACTTAATTCGTCCATCCAAAACGAACTTTGTACTTTGCTATGAAGTTCTACCAGGAATGAGTTTTCATGCAAGAACTGTCTATTTCAACTTAATTCGTCCATCCAAAACGAACTTTGTACTTTGCTATGAAGTTCCACCAGGAATGAGTTTTCATGCAAAAACTGTCTATTTCAACTAAATTGATCCATCCAAAACGAACTTTGTACTTTGCTATGAAGTTCCACCAGGAATGAGTTTTTATGCAAAAACTGTCTATTTCAACTAACTTTGTCCATCCAAAACGAACTTTGTACTTTGCTATGAAGTTCCACCAGGAATGAGTTTTCATGCAAAAACTGTCTATTTCAACTAAATTGATCCATCCAAAACGAACTTTGTACTTTGCTATGAAGTTCCACCAGGAATGAGTTTTCATGCAAAAACTGTCTATTTCAACTAACTTTGTCCATCTAAAACGAACTTTGTACTTTGCTATGAAGTTCCACCAGGAATGAGTTTTCATGCAAAAACTGTCTATTTCAACTTAATTCGTCCATCTGATTCGAACTTTGTACTTTGCTATGAAGTTCCACCAGGAATGAGTTTTCATACAAAAACTGTCTATTTCAACTTAATTCGTCCATCCAAAACGAACTTTGTACTTTGCTATGAAGTTCCACCAGGAATGAGTTTTCATGCAAAAACTGTCTATTTCAACTAACTTTGTCCATCCAAAACGAACTTTGTACTTTGCTATGAAGTTCCACCAGGAATGAGTTTTCATGCAAAAACTGTCTATTTCAACTAAATTGATCCATCCAAAACGAACTTTGTACTTTGCTATGAAGTTCCACCAGGAATGAGTTTTTATGCAAAAGCTGTCTATTTCAACTAACTTTGTCCATCCAAAACGAACTTTGTACTTTGCTATGAAGTTCTACCAGGAATGAGTTTTCATGCAAAAACTGTCTATTTCAACTAACTTTGTCCATCTAAAACGAACTTTGTACTTTGCTATGAAGTTCCACCAGGAATGAGTTTTCATGCAAAAACTGTCTATTTCAACTTAATTCGTCCATCCGATACGAACTTTGTACTTTGCTATGAAGTTCTACCAGGAATGAGTTTTCATGCAAGAACTGTCTATTTCAACTTAATTCGTCCATCCGATACGAACTTTGTACTTTGCTATGAAGTTCTACCAGGAATGAGTTTTCATGCAAAAACTGTCTATTTCAACTAACTTTGTCCATCCAAAACGAACTTTGTACTTTGCTATGAAGTTCCACCAGGAATGAGTTTTCATGCAAAAACTGTCTATTTCAACTAACTTTGTCCATCTAAAACGAACTTTGTACTTTGCTATGAAGTTCCACCAGGAATGAGTTTTCAGGCAAGAACTGTCTATTTCAACTAAATTGATCCATCCAAAACGAACTTTGTACTTTGCTATGAAGTTCCACCAGGAATGAGTTTTCATACAAAAACTGTCTATTTCAACTTAATTCGTCCATCCAAAACGAACTTTGTACTTTGCTATGAAGTTCCACCAGGAATGAGTTTTCATGCAAAAACTGTCTATTTCAACTAAATTGATCCATCCAAAACGAACTTTTTACTTTGCTATGAAGTTCCACCAGGAATGAGTTTTTATGCAAAAACTGTCTATTTCAACTAACTTTGTCCATCTAAAACGAACTTTGTACTTTGCTATAAAGTTCCACCAGGAATGAGTTTTTATGCAAAAACTGTCTATTTCAACTAACTTTGTCCATCTAAAACGAACTTTGTACTTTGCTATGAAGTTCCACCAGGAATGAGTTTTTATACAAAAACTGTCTATTTCAACTTAATTCGTCCATCCAAAACGAACTTTGTACTTTGCTATGAAGTTCCACCAGGAATGAGTTTTCATGCAAAAACTGTCTATTTCAACTAATTTTGTCCATCCAAAACGAACTTTGTACTTTGCTATGAAGTGCCACCAGGAATGAGTTTTCATACAAAAACTGTCTATTTCAACTAAATTGATCCATCCAAAACGAACTTTGTACTTTGCTATGAAGTTCCACCAGGAATGAGTTTTTATGCAAAAACTGTCTATTTCAACTAACTTTGTCCATCCAAAACGAACTTTGTACTTTGCTATGAAGTTCCACCAGGAATGAGTTTTCATGCAAAAACTGTCTATTTCAACTAACTTTGTCCATCTAAAACGAACTTTGTACTTTGCTATGAAGTTCCACCAGGAATGAGTTTTTATGCAAAAACTGTCTATTTCAACTTAATTCGTCCATCCAAAACGAACTTTGTACTTTGCTATGAAGTTCCACCAGGAATGAGTTTTCATACAAAAACTGTCTATTTCAACTTAATTCGTCCATCCAAAACGAACTTTGTACTTTGCTATGAAGTTCTACCAGGAATGAGTTTTCATGCAAGAACTGTCTATTTCAACTTAATTCGTCCATCCAAAACGAACTTTGTACTTTGCTATGAAGTTCCACCAGGAATGAGTTTTCATGCAAAAACTGTCTATTTCAACTAAATTGATCCATCCAAAACGAACTTTGTACTTTGCTATGAAGTTCCACCAGGAATGAGTTTTTATGCAAAAACTGTCTATTTCAACTAACTTTGTCCATCCAAAACGAACTTTGTACTTTGCTATGAAGTTCCACCAGGAATGAGTTTTCATGCAAAAACTGTCTATTTCAACTAAATTGATCCATCCAAAACGAACTTTGTACTTTGCTATGAAGTTCCACCAGGAATGAGTTTTCATGCAAAAACTGTCTATTTCAACTAACTTTGTCCATCTAAAACGAACTTTGTACTTTGCTATGAAGTTCCACCAGGAATGAGTTTTCATGCAAAAACTGTCTATTTCAACTTAATTCGTCCATCTGATTCGAACTTTGTACTTTGCTATGAAGTTCCACCAGGAATGAGTTTTCATACAAAAACTGTCTATTTCAACTTAATTCGTCCATCCAAAACGAACTTTGTACTTTGCTATGAAGTTCCACCAGGAATGAGTTTTTCATGCAAAAACTGTCTATTTCAACTAACTTTGTCCATCCAAAACGAACTTTGTACTTTGCTATGAAGTTCCACCAGGAATGAGTTTTCATGCAAAAACTGTCTATTTCAACTAAATTGATCCATCCAAAACGAACTTTGTACTTTGCTATGAAGTTCCACCAGGAATGAGTTTTTATGCAAAAGCTGTCTATTTCAACTAACTTTGTCCATCCAAAACGAACTTTGTACTTTGCTATGAAGTTCTACCAGGAATGAGTTTTCATGCAAAAACTGTCTATTTCAACTAACTTTGTCCATCTAAAACGAACTTTGTACTTTGCTATGAAGTTCCACCAGGAATGAGTTTTCAGGCAAGAACTGTCTATTTCAACTAAATTGATCCATCCAAAACGAACTTTGTACTTTGCTATGAAGTTCCACCAGGAATGAGTTTTCATGCAAAAACTGTCTATTTCAACTTAATTCGTCCATCCGATACGAACTTTGTACTTTGCTATGAAGTTCTACCAGGAATGAGTTTTCATGCAAGAACTGTCTATTTCAACTTAATTCGTCCATCCGATACGAACTTTGTACTTTGCTATGAAGTTCTACCAGGAATGAGTTTTCATGCAAAAACTGTCTATTTCAACTAACTTTGTCCATCCAAAACGAACTTTGTACTTTGCTATGAAGTTCCACCAGGAATGAGTTTTCATGCAAAAACTGTCTATTTTAACTAAATTGATCCATCCAAAACGAACTTTGTACTTTGCTATGAAGTTCCACCAGGAATGAGTTTTCATGCAAGAACTGTCTATTTCAACTAAATTGGTGCATCCAAAACGAACTTTGTACTTTGCTATGAAGTTCCACCAGGAATGAGTTTTCATGCAAAAACTGTCTATTTCAACTAAATTGATCCATCCAAAACGAACTTTGTTCTTTGCTATGAAGTTCCACCAGGAATGAGTTTTCATGCAAAAACTGTCTATTTCAACTTAATTCGTCCATCCGATACGAACTTTGTACTTTGCTATGAAGTTCTACCAGGAATGAGTTTTCATGCAAGAACTGTCTATTTCAACTTAATTCGTCCATCCGATACGAACTTTGTACTTTGCTATGAAGTTCTACCAGGAATAAGTTTTCATGCAAGAACTGTCTATTTCAACTAACTTTGTCCATCCAAAACGAACTTTGTACTTTGCTATGAAGTTCCACCAGGAATGAGTTTACATGCAAAAACTGTCTATTTCAACTAAATTGATCCATCCAAAACGAACTTTGTACTTTGCTATGAAGTTCCACCAGGAATGAGTTTTCATGCAAAAACTGTCTATTTCAACTAACTTTGTCCATCCAAAACGAACTTTGTACTTTGCTTTGAAGTTCCACCAGGAATGAGTTTTCATGCAAAAACTGTCTATTTTAACTAAATTGATCCATCCAAAACGAACTTTGTACTTTGCTATGAAGTTCCACCAGGAATGAGTTTTCATGCAAAAACTGTCTATTTCAACTAAATTGATCCATCCAAAACGAACTTTGTTCTTTGCTATGAAGTTCCACCAGGAATGAGTTTTCATGCAAAAACTGTCTATTTCAACTTAATTCGTCCATCCGATACGAACTTTGTACTTTGCTATGAAGTTCTACCAGGAATGAGTTTTCATGCAAGAACTGTCTATTTCAACTAAATTGATCCATCCAAAACGAACTTTGTACTTTGCTATGAAGTTCTACCAGCAATGAGTTTTCATGCAAGAACTGTCTATTTCAACTAACTTTGTCCATCCAAAACGAACTTTGTTCTTTGCTATGAAGTTCCACCAGGAATGAGTTTTCATGCAAAAACTGTCTATTTCAACTTAATTCGTCCATCCGATACGAACTTTGTACTTTGCTATGAAGTTCTACCAGGAATGAGTTTTCATGCAAGAACTGTCTATTTCAACTTAATTCGTCCATCCGATACGAACTTTGTACTTTGCTATGAAGTTCTACCAGGAATAAGTTTTCATGCAAGAACTGTCTATTTCAACTAACTTTGTCCATCCAAAACGAACTTTGTACTTTGCTATGAAGTTCCACCAGGAATGAGTTTTCATGCAAAAACTGTCTATTTTAACTAAATTGATCCATCCAAAACGAACTTTGTACTTTGCTATGAAGTTCCACCAGGATGGAGTTTTAATGCAAAAACTGTCTATTTCAACTAACTTTGTCCATCCAAAACGAACTTTGTACTTTGCTTTGAAGTTCCACCAGGAATGAGTTTTCATGCAAAAACTGTCTATTTTAACTAAATTGATCCATCCAAAACGAACTTTGTACTTTGCTATGAAGTTCCACCAGGAATGAGTTTTCATGCAAAAACTGTCTATTTCAACTAAATTGATCCATCCAAAACGAACTTTGTTCTTTGCTATGAAGTTCCACCAGGAATGAGTTTTCATGCAAAAACTGTCTATTTCAACTTAATTCGTCCATCCGATACGAACTTTGTACTTTGCTATGAAGTTCTACCAGGAATGAGTTTTCATGCAAGAACTGTCTATTTCAACTAAATTGATCCATCCAAAACGAACTTTGTACTTTGCTATGAAGTTCTACCAGCAATGAGTTTTCATGCAAGAACTGTCTATTTCAACTAAATTGATCCATCCAAAACGAACTTTGTACTTTGCTATGAAGTTCCACCAGGAATGAGTTTTCATGCAAAAACTGTCTATTTCAACTAACTTTGTCCATCCAAAACGAACTTTGTACTTTGCTATGAAGTTCCACCAGGAATGAGTTTTCATGCAAAAACTGTCTTTTTTAACTAAATTGATCCATCCAAAACGAACTTTGTACTTTGCTATGAAGTTCCACCAGGAATGAGTTTTCATGCAAAAACTGTCTATTTCAACTAACTTTGTCCATCCAAAACGAACTTTGTACTTTGCTATGAAGTTCCACCAGGAATGAGTTTTCATACAAAAACTGTCTATTTCAACTAAATTGATCCATCCAAAACGAACTTTGTACTTTGCTATGAAGTTCCACCAGGAATGAGTTTTTATGCAAAAACTGTCTATTTCAACTAACTTTGTCCATCCAAAACGAACTTTGTACTTTGCTATGAAGTTCCACCAGGAATGAGTTTTCATGCAAAAACTGTCTATTTCAACTAATTTTGTCCATCCAAAACGAACTTTGTACTTTGCTATGAAGTTCCACCAGGAATGAGTTTTCATACAAAAACTGTCTATTTCAACTAAATTGATCCATCCAAAACGAACTTTGTACTTTGCTATGAAGTTCCACCAGGAATGAGTTTTTATGCAAAAACTGTCTATTTCAACTAACTTTGTCCATCCAAAACGAACTTTGTACTTTGCTATGAAGTTCCACCAGGAATGAGTTTTCATGCAAAAACTGTCTATTTCAACTAACTTTGTCCATCTAAAACGAACTTTGTACTTTGCTATGAAGTTCCACCAGGAATGAGTTTTCATGCAAGAACTGTCTATTTCAACTAAATTGATCCATCCAAAACGAACTTTGTACTTTGCTATGAAGTTTCACCAGGAATGAGTTTTTATGCAAAAACTGTCTATTTCAACTTAATTCGTCCATCTGATTCGAACTTTGTACTTTGCTATGAAGTTCCACCAGGAATGAGTTTTCATACAAAAACTGTCTATTTCAACTTAATTCGTCCATCCAAAACGAACTTTGTACTTTGCTATGAAGTTCCACCAGGAATGAGTTTTCATGCAAAAACTGTCTATTTCAACTAACTTTGTCCATCTAAAACGAACTTTGTACTTTGCTATGAAGTTCTACCAGGAATGAGTTTTCATGCAAGAACTGTCTATTTCAACTAAATTGATCCATCCAAAACGAACTTTGTACTTTGCTATGAAGTTCCACCAGGAATGAGTTTTCATGCAAAAACTGTCTATTTCAACTTAATTCATCCATCTGATTCGAACTTTGTACTTTGCTATGAAGTTCCACCAGGAATGAGTTTTCATACAAAAACTGTCTATTTCAACTTAATTCGTCCATCCAAAACGAACTTTGTACTTTGCTATGAAGTTCCACCAGGAATGAGTTTTCATGCAAAAACTGTCTATTTCAACTAATTTTGTCCATCCAAAACGAACTTTGTACTTTGCTATGAAGTTCCCCCAGGAATGAGTTTTCATACAAAAACTGTCTATTTCAACTAAATTGATCCATCCAAAACGAACTTTGTACTTTGCTATGAAGTTCCACCAGGAATGAGTTTTTATGCAAAAACTGTCTATTTCAACTAACTTTGTCCATCCAAAACGAACTTTGTACTTTGCTATGAAGTTCCACCAGGAATGAGTTTTCATGCAAAAACTGTCTATTTCAACTAACTTTGTCCATCTAAAACGAACTTTGTACTTTGCTATGAAGTTCTACCAGGAATGAGTTTTCATGCAAGAACTGTCTATTTCAACTAAATTCGTCCATCTGATTCGAACTTTGTACTTTGCTATGAAGTTCCACCAGGAATGAGTTTTCATACAAAAACTGTCTATTTCAACTTAATTCGTCCATCCAAAACGAACTTTGTACTTTGCTATGAAGTTCCACCAGGAATGAGTTTTCATGCAAAAACTGTCTATTTCAACTTAATTCGTCCATCCGATACGAACTTTGTACTTTGCTATGAAGTTCTACCAGGAATGAGTTTTCATGCAAGAACTGTCTATTTCAACTAAATTGATCCATCCAAAACGAACTTTGTACTTTGCTATGAAGTTCCACCAGGAATGAGTTTTTATGCAAAAACTGTCTATTTCAACTAACTTTGTCCATCCAAAACGAACTTTGTACTTTGCTATGAAGTTCCACCAGGAATGAGTTTTCATGCAAAAACTGTCTATTTCAACTAACTTTGTCCATCTAAAACGAACTTTGTACTTTGCTATGAAGTTGCACCAGGAATGAGTTTTTATGCAAAAACTGTCAATTTCAACTTAATTCGTCCATCTGATTCGAACTTTGTACTTTGCTATGAAGTTCCACCAGGAATGAGTTTTCATACAAAAACTGTCTATTTCAACTTAGTTCGTCCATCCAAAACGAACTTTGTACTTTGCTATGAAGTTCCACCAGGAATGAGTTTTCATGCAAAAACTGTCTATTTCAACTTAATTCGTCCATCCGATACGAACTTTGTACTTTGCTATGAAGTTCTACCAGGAATGAGTTTTCATGCAAGAACTGTCTATTTCAACTAAATTGATCCATCCGATACGAACTTTGTACTTTGCTATGAAGTTCCACCAGGAATGAGTTTTCATACAAAAACTGTCTATTTCAACTAAATTGATCCATCCAAAACGAACTTTGTACTTTGCTATGAAGTTCCACCAGGAATGAGTTTTCATGCAAAAACTGTCTATTTCAACTAAATTGATCCATCCAAAACGAACTTTGTACTTTGCTATGAAGTTCCACCAGGAATGAGTTTTCATGCAAAAACTGTCTATTTCAACTAAATTGATCCATCCAAAACGAACTTTGTACTTTGCTATGAAGTTCCACCAGGAATGAGTTTTTATGCAAAAACTGTCTATTTCAACTAACTTTGTCCATCCAAAACGAACTTTGTACTTTGCTATGAAGTTCCACCAGGAATGAGTTTTCATGCAAAAACTGTCTATTTCAACTAAATTGATCCATCCAAAACGAACTTTGTACTTTGCTATGAAGTTCCACCAGGAATGAGTTTTCATGCAAAAACTGTCTATTTCAACTAACTTTGTCCATCTAAAACGAACTTTGTACTTTGCTATGAAGTTCTACCAGGAATGAGTTTTCATGCAAAAACTGTCTATTTCAACTTAATTCGTCCATCTGATTCGAACTTTGTACTATGCTATGAAGTTCCACCAGGAATGAGTTTTCATGCAAAAACTGTCTATTTCAACTTAATTCGTCCATCTGATTCGAACTTTGTACTTTGCTATGAAGTTCCACCAGGAATGAGTTTTCATACAAAAACTGTCTATTTCAACTTAATTCGTCCATCTGATTCGAACTTTGTACTTTGCTATGAAGTTCCACCAGGAATGAGTTTTTATGCAAAAACTGTCTATTTCAACTAAATTGATCCATCCAAAACGAACTTTTTACTTTGCTATGAAGTTCCACCAGGAATGAGTTTTTATGCAAAAACTGTCTATTTCAACTAACTTTGTCCATCCAAAACGAACTTTGTACTTTGCTATGAAGTTCCACCAGGAATGAGTTTTCATGCAAAAACTGTCTATTTCAACTAAATTAATCCATCCAAAACGAACTTTGTACTTTGCTATGAAGTTCCACCAGGAATGAGTTTTTATGCAAAAGCTGTCTATTTCAACTAACTTTGTCCATCCAAAACGAACTTTGTACTTTGCTATGAAGTTCTACCAGGAATGAGTTTTCATGCAAGAACTGTCTATTTCAACTAAATTGATCCATCCAAAACGAACTTTGTACTTTGCTATGAAGTTCCACCAGGAATGAGTTTCCATGCAAAAACTGTCTATTTCAACTAGCTTTGTCCATCCCAAACGAACTTTGTACTTTGCTATGAAGTTCCACCAGGAATGAGTTTTCATGCAAAAACTGTCTATTTCAACTAAATTGATCCATCCAAAACGAACTTTGTACTTTGCTATGAAGTTCCACCAGGAATGAGTTTTTATGCAAAAGCTGTCTATTTCAACTAACTTTGTCCATCTAAAACGAACTTTGTACTTTGCTATGAAGTTCCACCAGGAATGAGTTTTCATGCAAAAACTGTCTATTTCAACTTAATTCGTCCATCCAAAACGAACTTTGTACTTTGCTATGAAGTTCTACCAGGAATGAGTTTTCATGCAAGAACTGTCTATTTCAACTAAATTGATCCATCCAAAACGAACTTTTTACTTTGCTATGAAGTTCCACCAGGAATGAGTTTTTATGCAAAAACTGTCTATTTCAACTAACTTTGTCCATCCAAAACGAACTTTGTACTTTGCTATGAAGTTCCACCAGGAATGAGTTTTCATGCAAAAACTGTCTATTTCAACTAAATTAATCCATCCAAAACGAACTTTGTACTTTGCTATGAAGTTCCACCAGGAATGAGTTTTTATGCAAAAGCTGTCTATTTCAACTAACTTTGTCCATCCAAAACGAACTTTGTACTTTGCTATGAAGTTCTACCAGGAATGAGTTTTCATGCAAGAACTGTCTATTTCAACTAAATTGATCCATCCAAAACGAACTTTGTACTTTGCTATGAAGTTCCACCAGGAATGAGTTTCCATGCAAAAACTGTCTATTTCAACTAGCTTTGTCCATCCCAAACGAACTTTGTACTTTGCTATGAAGTTCCACCAGGAATGAGTTTTCATGCAAAAACTGTCTATTTCAACTAAATTGATCCATCCAAAACGAAATTTGTACTTTGCTATGAAGTTCCACCAGGAATGAGTTTTTATGCAAAAGCTGTCTATTTCAACTAACTTTGTCCATCTAAAACGAACTTTGTACTTTGCTATGAAGTTCCACCAGGAATGAGTTTTCATGCAAAAACTGTCTATTTCAACTTAATTCGTCCATCCGATACGAACTTTGTACTTTGCTATGAAGTTCTACCAGGAATGAGTTTTCATGCAAGAACTGTCTATTTCAACTAAATTGATCCATCCGATACGAACTTTGTACTTTGCTATGAAGTTCCACCAGGAATGAGTTTTCATACAAAAACTGTCTATTTCAACTAAATTGATCCATCCAAAACGAACTTTGTACTTTGCTATGAAGTTCCACCAGGAATGAGTTTTCATGCAAAAACTGTCTATTTCAACTAAATTGATCCATCCAAAACGAACTTTGTACTTTGCTATGAAGTTCCACCAGGAATGAGTTTTCATGCAAAAACTGTCTATTTCAACTAAATTGATCCATCCAAAACGAACTTTGTACTTTGCTATGAAGTTCCACCAGGAATGAGTTTTTATGCAAAAACTGTCTATTTCAACTAACTTTGTCCATCCAAAACGAACTTTGTACTTTGCTATGAAGTTCCACCAGGAATGAGTTTTCATGCAAAAACTGTCTATTTCAACTAAATTGATCCATCCAAAACGAACTTTGTACTTTGCTATGAAGTTCCACCAGGAATGAGTTTTCATGCAAAAACTGTCTATTTCAACTAACTTTGTCCATCTAAAACGAACTTTGTACTTTGCTATGAAGTTCCACCAGGAATGAGTTTTCATGCAAAAACTGTCTATTTCAACTTAATTCGTCCATCTGATTCGAACTTTGTACTTTGCTATGAAGTTCCACCAGGAATGAGTTTTCATACAAAAACTGTCTATTTCAACTAACTTCGTGCATCCGTTACGAACTTTGTACTTTGCTATGAAGTTCCACCAGGAATGAGTTTTCATGCAAAAACTGTCTATTTCAACTAAATTGATCCATCCAAAACGAACTTTGTACTTTGCTATGAAGTTCCACCAGGAATGAGTTTTCATGCAAAAACTGTCTATTTCAACTAAATTGATCCATCCAAAACGAACTTTGTACTTTGCTATGAAGTTCCACCAGGAATGAGTTTTCATGCAAAAACTGTCTATTTCAACTAAATTGATCCATCCAAAACGAACTTTGTACTTTGCTATGAAGTTCCACCAGGAATGAGTTTTTATGCAAATACTGTCTATTTCAACTTAATTCGTCCATCCAAAACGAACTTTGTACTTTGCTATGAAGTTCCACCAGGAATGAGTTTTCATGCTAAAACTGTCTATTTCAACTAACTTTGTCCATCCAAAACGAACTTTGTACTTTGCTATGAAGTTCCACCAGGAATGAGTTTTCATGCAAAAACTGTCTATTTCAACTGACTTTGTCCATTCAAAACGAACTTTGTACTTTGCTATGAAGTTCCACCAGGAATGAGTTTTCATGCAAAAACTGTCTATTTCAACTAACTTTGTCCATCCAAAACGAACTTTGTACTTTGCTATGAAGTTCCACCAGGAATGAGTTTTCATGCAAAAACTGTCTATTTCAACTAACTTTGTCCATCCAAAACGAACTTTGTACTTTGCTATGAAGTTCCACCAGGAATGAGTTTTCATGCAAAAACTGTCTATTTCAACTAAATTGATCCATCCAAAACGAACTTTGTACTTTGCTATTAAGTTCCACCAGGAATGAGTTTTTATGCAAAAACTGTCTATTTCAACTTAATTCGTCCATCCAAAACGAACTTTGTACTTTGCTATGAAGTTCCACCAGGAATGAGTTTTCATGCAAAAACTGTCTATTTCAACTAACTTTGTCCATCCAAAACGAACTTTGTACTTTGCTATGAAGTTCCACCAGGAATGAGTTTTCATGCAAAAACTGTCTATTTCAACTAACTTTGTCCATCCAAAACGAACTTTGTACTTTGCTATGAAGTTCCACCAAGAATGAGTTTTCATGCAAAAACTGTCTATTTCAACTAACTTTGTCCATCCAAAACGAACTTTGTACTTTGCTATTAAGTTCCACCAGGAATGAGTTTTTATGCAAAAACTGTCTATTTCAACTTAATTCGTCCATCCAAAACGAACTTTGTACTTTGCTATGAAGTTCCACCAGGAATGAGTTTTCATGCAAAAACTGTCTATTTCAACTAAATTGATCCATCCAAAACGAACTTTGTACTTTGCTATGAAGTTCCACCAGGAATGAGTTTTCATGCAAAAACTGTCTATTTCAACTAACTTTGTCCATCCAAAACGAACTTTGTACTTTGCTATGAAGTTCCACCAGGAATGAGTTTTCATGCAAAAACTGTCTATTTCAACTAACTTTGTCCATCCAAAACGAACTTTGTACTTTGCTATGAAGTTCCACCAGGAATGAGTTTTCATGCAAAAACTGTCTATTTCAACTAAATTGATCCATCCAAAACGAACTTTGTACTTTGCTATGAAGTTCCACCAGGAATGAGTTTTCATGCAAAAACTGTCTATTTCAACTAACTTTGTTCATCCAAAACGAACTTTGTACTTTGCTATGAAGTTCCACCAGGAATGAGTTTTCATGCAAAAACTGTCTATTTCAACTAAATTGATCCATCCAAAACGAACTTTGTACTTTGCTATGAAGTTCCACCAGGAATGAGTTTTCATGCAAAAACTGTCTATTTCAACTAAATTCATCCATCCAAAACGAACTTTGTACTTTGCTATGAAGTTCCACCAGGAATGAGTTTTCATGCAAAAACTGTCTATTTCAACTAACTTTGTCCATCCAAAACGAACTTTGTACTTTGCTATGAAGTTCCACCAGGAATGAGTTTTCATGCAAAAACTGTCTATTTCAACTAACTTTGTCCATCCAAAACGAACTTTGTACTTTGCTATGAAGTTCCACCAGGAATGAGTTTTCATGCAAAAACTGTCTATTTCAACTAAATTGATCCATCCAAAACGAACTTTGTACTTTGCTATGAAGTTCCACCAGGAATGAGTTTTCATGCAAAAACTGTCTATTCCAACTAAATTGGTGCATCCGTTACGAACTTTGTACTTTGCTATGAAGTTCCACCAGGAATGAGTTTTCATGCAAAAACTGTCTATTTCAACTAACTTTGTCCATCCAAAACGAACTTTGTACTTTGCTATGAAGTTCCACCAGGAATGAGTTTTCATGCAAAAACTGTCTATTTCAACTAACTTTGTCCATCCAAAACGAACTTTGTACTTTGCTATGAAGTTCCACCAGGAATGAGTTTTCATGCAAAAACTGTCTATTTCAACTAACTTTGTCCATCCAAAACGAACTTTGTACTTTGCTATGAAGTTCCACCAGGAATGAGTTTTCATGCAAAAACTGTCTATTTCAACTAAATTGATCCATCCAAAACGAACTTTGTACTTTGCTATGAAGTTCCACCAGGACTGAGTTTTTATGCAAAAACTGTCTATTTCAACTAACTTTGTCCATCCAAAACGAACTTTGTACTTTGCTATGAAGTTCCACCAGGAATGAGTTTTTATGCAAAAACTGTTTATTTCAACTAACTTTGTCCATCCAAAACGAACTTTGTACTTTGCTATGAAGTTCCACCAGGAATGAGTTTTCATGCAAAAACTGTCTATTTCAACTAACTTTGTCCATCCAAAACGAACTTTGTACTTTGCTATGAAGTTCCACCAGGAATGAGTTTTCATTCAAAAACTGTCTATTTCAACTAACTTTGTCCATCCAAAACGAACTTTGTACTTTGCTATGAAGTTCCACCAGGAATGAGTTTTCATGCAAAAACTGTCTATTTCAACTAAATTGATCCATCCAAAACGAACTTTGTACTTAGCTATGAAGTTCCACCAGGACTGAGTTTTTATGCAAAAACTGTCTATTTCAACTTAATTCGTCCATCCAAAACGAACTTTGTACTTTGCTATGAAGTTCCACCAGGAATGAGTTTTCATGCAAAAACTGTCTATTTCAACTAACTTTGTCCATCCAAAACGAACTTTGTACTTTGCTATGAAGTTCCACCAGGAATGAGTTTTCATGCAAAAACTGTCTATTTCTACTAAATTGATCCATCCAAAACGAACTTTGTACTTTGCTATGAAGTTCCACCAGGAATGAGTTTTCATGCAAAAACTGTCTATTTCAACTAAATTGATCCATCCAAAACGAACTTTGTACTTTGCTATGAAGTTCCACCAGGAATGAGTTTTCATGCAAAAACTGTCTATTTCAACTAACTTTGTCCATCCAAAACGAACTTTGTACTTTGCTATGAAGTTCCACCAGGAATGAGTTTTCATGCAAAAACTGTCTATTTCAACTAAATTGATCCATCCAAAACGAACTTTGTACTTTGCTATGAAGTTCCACCAGGAATGAGTTTTTATGCAAAAACTGTCTATTTCAACTAACTTTGTCCATCCAAAACGAACTTTGTACTTTGCTATGAAGTTCCACCAGGAATGAGTTTTCATGCAAAAACTGTCTATTTCAACTAAATTGATCCATCCAAAACGAACTTTGTACTTTGCTATGAAGTTCCACCAGGAATGAGTTTTTATGCAAAAACTGTCTATTTCAACTAACTTTGTCCATCCAAAACGAACTTTGTACTTTGCTATGAAGTTCCACCAGGAATGAGTTTTCATACAAAAACTGTCTATTTCAACTTAATTCGTCCATCCAAAACAAACTTTGTACTTTGCTATGAAGTTCCACCAGGAATGAGTTTTCATGCAAAAACTGTCTATTTCAACTAACTTTGTCCATCCAAAACGAACTTTGTACTTTGCTATGAAGTTCCACCAGGAATGAGTTTTCATACAAAAACTGTCTATTTCAACTAACTTTGTCCATCCAAAACGAACTTTGTACTTTGCTATGAAGTTCCACCAGGAATGAGTTTTCATGCAAAAACTGTCTATTTCAACTAACTTTGTCCATCCAAAACGAACTTTGTACTTTGCTATGAAGTTCCACCAGGAATGAGTTTTCATGCAAAAACTGTCTATTTCAACTAAATTGATCCATCCGAAACGAATTGTGTACTTTGCTATGAAGTTCCACCAGGAATGAGTTTTCATGCAAAAACTGTCTATTTCAACTAACTTCGTGCATCCGTTACGAACTTTGTACTTTGCTATGAAGTTCCACCAGGAATGAGTTTTCATGCAAAAACTGTCTATTTCAACTAAATTGATCCATCCAAAACGAACTTTGTACTTTGCTATGAAGTTCCACCAGGAATGAGTTTTCATGCAAAAACTGTCTATTTCAACTAAATTGATCCATCCAAAACGAACTTTGTACTTTGCTATGAAGTTCCACCAGGAATGAGTTTTCATGCAAAAACTGTCTATTTCAACTAAATTGATCCATCCAAAACGAATTTTGTACTTTGCTATGAAGTTCCACCAGGAATGAGTTTTCATGCAAAAACTGTCTATTTCAACTAAATTGATCCATCCAAAACGAACTTTGTACTTTGCTATGAAGTTCCACCAGGAATGAGTTTTCATGCAAAAACTGTCTATTTCAACTAACTTTGTCCATCCAAAACGAACTTTGTACTTTGCTATGAAGTTCCACCAGGAATGAGTTTTCATGCAAAAACTGTCTATTTCAACTAAATTGATCCATCCAAAACGAACTTTGTACTTTGCTATGAAGTTCCACCAGGAATGAGTTTTCATGCAAAAACTGTCTATTTCAACTAAATTGATCCATCCAAAACGAACTTTGTACTTTGCTATGAAGTTCCACCAGGAATGAGTTTTTATGCAAAAACTGTCTATTTCAACTAAATTGATCCATCCAAAACGAACTTTGTACTTTGCTATGAAGTTCCACCAGGAATGAGTTTTCATGCAAAAATTATCTATTTCAACTAACTTTGTCCATCCAAAACGAACTTTGTACTTTGCTATGAAGTTCCACCAGGAATGAGTTTTCATGCAAAAACTGTCTATTTCAACTTAATTCGTCCATCCAAAACAAACTTTGTACTTTGCTATGAAGTTCCACCAGGAATGAGTTTTCATGCAAAAACTGTCTATTTCAACTAACTTTGTCCATCCAAAACGAACTTTGTACTTTGCTATGAAGTTCCACCAGGAATGAGTTTTCATGCAAAAACTGTCTATTTCAACTAAATTGATCCATCCAAAACGAACTTTGTACTTTGCTATGAAGTTCCACCAGGAATGAGTTTTCATGCAAAAACTGTCTATTTCAACTAAATTGATCCATCCAAAACGAACTTTGTACTTTGCTATGAAGTTCCACCAGGAATGAGTTTTCATGCAAAAACTGTCTATTTCAACTAACTTTGTCCATCCAAAACGAACTTTGTACTTTGCTATGAAGTTCCACCAGGAATGAGTTTTCATGCAAAAACTGTCTATTTCAACTAACTTTGTCCATCCAAAACGAACTTTGTACTTTGCTATGAAGTTCCACCAGGAATGAGTTTTCATGCAAAAACTGTCTATTTCAACTAACTTTGTCCATCCAAAACGAACTTTGTACTTTGCTATGAAGTTCCACCAGGAATGAGTTTTCATGCAAAAACTGTCTATTTCAACTAAATTGATCCATCCAAAACGAACTTTGTACTTTGCTATGAAGTTCCACCAGGAATGAGTTTTCATGCAAAAATTATCCATTTCAACTAACTTTGTCCATCCAAAACGAACTTTGTACTTTGCTATGAAGTTCCACCAGGAATGAGTTTTCATGCAAAAACTGTCTATTTCAACTTAATTCGTCCATCCAAAACGAACTTTGTACTTTGCTATGAAGTTCCACCAGGAATGAGTTTTCATGCAAAAACTGTCTATTTCAACTTAATTCGTCCATCCAATACGAACTTTGTACTTTGCTATGAAGTTCCACCAGGAATGAGTTTTCATGCAAAAACTGTCTATTTCAACTAAATTGATCCATCCAAAACGAACTTTGTACTTTGCTATGAAGTTCCACCAGGAATGAGTTTTTATGCAAAAACTGTCTATTTCAACTTAATTCGTCCATCCAAAACGAACTTTGTACTTTGCTATGAAGTTCCACCAGGAATGAGTTTTTATGCAAAAACTGTCTATTTCAACTTAATTCGTCCATCCAAAACGAACTTTGTACTTTGCTATGAAGTTCCACCAGGAATGAGTTTTCATGCAAAAACTGTCTATTTGAACTAAATTGATCCATCCAAAACGAACTTTGTACTTTGCTATGAAGTTCCACCAGGAATGAGTTTTCATGCAAAAATTATCTATTTCAACTAACTTTGTCCATCCAAAACGAACTTTGTACTTTGCTATGAAGTTCCACCAGGAATGAGTTTTCATGCAAAAACTGTCTATTTCAACTAACTTTGTCCATCCAAAACGAACTTTGTACTTTGCTATGAAGTTCCACCAGGAATGAGTTTTTATGCAAAAACTGTCTATTTCAACTAACTTTGTCCATCCAAAACGAACTTTGTACTTTGCTATGAAGTTCCACCAGGAATGAGTTTTTATGCAAAAACTGTCTATTTCAACTAACTTTGTCCATCCAAAACGAACTTTGTACTTTGCTATGAAGTTCCACCAGGAATGAGTTTTCATGCAAAAATTATCTATTTCAACTAACTTTGTCCATCCAAAACGAACTTTGTACTTTGCTATGAAGTTCCACCAGGAATGAGTTTTCATGCAAAAACTGTCTATTTCAACTAACTTTGTCCATCCAAAACGAACTTTGTACTTTGCTATGAAGTTCCACCAGGAATGAGTTTTCATGCAAAAATTATCTATTTCAACTAACTTTGTCCATCCAAAACGAACTTTGTACTTTGCTATGAAGTTCCACCAGGAATGAGTTTTCATGCAAAAACTGTCTATTTCAACTAACTTTGTCCATCCAAAACGAACTTTGTACTTTGCTATGAAGTTCTACCAGGAATGAGTTTTCATGCAAAAACTGTCTATTTCAACTAAATTGATCCATCCAAAACGAACTTTGTACTTTCCTATGAAGTTCCACCAGGAATGAGTTTTTATGCAAAAACTGTCTATTTCAACTTAATTCGTCCATCCAAAACGAACTTTGTACTTTCCTATGAAGTTCCACCAGGAATGAGTTTTCATGCAAAAACTGTCTATTTCAACTAACTTTGTCCATCCAAAACGAACTTTGTACTTTGCTATGAAGTTCAACCAGGAATGAGTTTTCATGCAAAAACTGTCTTTTTCAACTAACTTTGTCCATCCAAAACGAACTTTGTACTTTCCTATGAAGTTCCACCAGGAATGAGTTTTTATGCAAAAACTGTCTATTTCAACTAAATTGATCCATCCAAAACGAACTTTGTACTTTGCTATGAAGTTCCACCAGGAATGAGTTTTCATGCAAAAACTGTCTATTTCAACTAACTTTGTCCATCCAAAACGAACTTTGTACTTTCCTATGAAGTTCCACCAGGAATGAGTTTTTATGCAAAAACTGTCTATTTCAACTTAATTCGTCCATCCAAAACGAACTTTGTACTTTGCTATGAAGTTCTACCAGGAATGAGTTTTCATGCAAAAACTGTCTATTTCAACTAACTTTGTCCATCCAAAACGAACTTTGTACTTTGCTATGAAGTTCCACCAGGAATGAGTTTTCATGCAAAAACTGTCTATTTCAACTAACTTTGTCCATCCAAAACGAAATTTGTACTTTGCTATGAAGTTCCACCAGGAATGAGTTTTCATGCAAAAACTGTCTATTTCAACTAACTTTGTCCATCCAAAACGAACTTTGTACTTTGCTATGAAGTTCCACCAGGAATGAGTTTTCATGCAAAAACTGTCTATTTCAACTAACTTTGTCCATCCAAAACGAACTTTGTACTTTGCTATGAAGTTCCACCAGGAATGAGTTTTCATGCAAAAACTGTCTATTTCAACTAACTTTGTCCATCCAAAACGAACTTTGTACTTTGCTATGAAGTTCCACCAGGAATGAGTTTTCATGCAAAAACTGTCTATTTCAACTAACTTTGTCCATCCAAAACGAACTTTGTACTTTGCTATGAAGTTCCACCAGGAATGAGTTTTCATGCAAAAACTGTCTATTTCAACTAAATTGATCCATCCAAAACGAACTTTGTACTTTGCTATTAAGTTCCACCAGGAATGAGTTTTTATGCAAAAACTGTCTATTTCAACTAACTTTGTCCATCCAAAACGAACTTTGTACTTTGCTATGAAGTTCCACCAGGAATGAGTTTTCATGCAAAAACTGTCTATTTCAACTAAATTGATCCATCCAAAACGAACTTTGTACTTTGCTATGAAGTTCCACCAGGAATGAGTTTTCATGCAAAAACTGTCTATTTCAACTAACTTTGTCCATCCAAAACGAACTTTGTACTTTGCTATGAAGTTCCACCAGGAATGAGTTTTCATGCAAAAACTGTCTATTTCAACTAACTTTGTCCATCCAAAACGAACTTTGTACTTTGCTATGAAGTTCCACCAGGAATGAGTTTTCATTCAAAAACTGTCTATTTCAACTAACTTTGTCCATCCAAAACGAACTTTGTACTTTGCTATGAAGTTCCACCAGGACTGAGTTTTTATGCAAAAACTGTCTATTTCAACTAACTTTGTCCATCCAAAACGAACTTTGTACTTTGCTATGAAGTTCCACCAGGAATGAGTTTTCATGCAAGAACTGTCTATTTCAACTAAATTGATCCATCCAAAACGAACTTTGTACTTTGCTATGAAGTTCCACCAGGAATGAGTTTTTATGCAAAAACTGTCTATTTCAACTAACTTTGTCCATCCAAAACGAACTTTGTACTTTGCTATGAAGTTCCACCAGGAATGAGTTTTCATGCAAAAACTGTCTATTTCTACTAAATTGATCCATCCAAAACGAACTTTGTACTTTGCTATGAAGTTCCACCAGGAATGAGTTTTCATGCAAAAACTGTCTATTTCAACTAAATTGATCCATCCAAAACGAACTTTGTACTTTGCTATGAAGTTCCACCAGGAATGAGTTTTTATGCAAAAACTGTCTATTTCAACTAACTTTGTCCATCCAAAACGAACTTTGTACTTTGCTATGAAGTTCCACCAGGAATGAGTTTTCATGCAAGAACTGTCTATTTCAACTAAATTGATCCATCCGAAACGAATTTTGTACTTTGCTATGAAGTTCCACCAGGAATGAGTTTTCATGCAAAAACTGTCTATTTCAACTAAATTGATCCATCCAAAA
This sequence comes from Anopheles moucheti, assembly GCF_943734755.1. NCBI lineage: Eukaryota > Metazoa > Arthropoda > Insecta > Diptera > Culicidae > Anopheles > Anopheles moucheti. The sequence continues at coordinate 65,964 of NW_026453736.1, forward strand.
CGAACTTTGTGTTTTGCTATGAAGTTCCACCAGGAATGAGTTTTCATGCAAAAACTGTCTATTTCTACTAAATTGATCCATCCAAAACGAACTTTGTACTTTGCTATGAAGTTCCACCAGGAATGAGTTTTCATGCAAAAACTGTCTATTTCAACTAACTTTGTCCATCCAAAACGAACTTTGTACTTTGCTATGAAGTTCCACCAGGAATGAGTTTTCATGCAAGAACTGTCTATTTCAACTAAATTGATCCATCCGAAACGAATTTTGTACTTTGCTATGAAGTTCCACCAGGAATGAGTTTTCATGCAAAAACTGTCTATTTCAACTAAATTGATCCATCCAAAACGAACTTTGTACTTTGCTATGAAGTTCCACCAGGAATGAGTTTTCATGCAAAAACTGTCTATTTCTACTAAATTGATCCATCCAAAACGAACTTTGTACTTTGCTATGAAGTTCCACCAGGAATGAGTTTTCATGCAAAAACTGTCTATTTCAACTAACTTTGTCCATCCAAAACGAACTTTGTACTTTGCTATGAAGTTCCACCAGGAATGAGTTTTCATGCAAGAACTGTCTATTTCAACTAAATTGATCCATGCAAAACGAACTTTGTACTTTGCTATGAAGTTCCACCAGGAATGAGTTTTTATGCAAAAACTGTCTATTTCAACTAACTTTGTCCATCCAAAACGAACTTTGTACTTTGCTATGAAGTTCCACCAGGAATGAGTTTTCATGCAAAAACTGTCTATTTCAACTAACTTTGTCCATCCAAAACGAACTTTGTACTTTGCTATGAAGTTCCACCAGGAATGAGTTTTCATGCAAGAACTGTCTATTTCAACTAAATTGATCCATCCGAAACGAATTTTGTACTTTGCTATGAAGTTCCACCAGGAATGAGTTTTCATGCAAAAACTGTCTATTTCAACTAAATTGATCCATCCAAAACGAACTTTGTACTTTGCTATGAAGTTCCACCAGGAATGAGTTTTCATGCAAAAACTGTCTATTTCTACTAAATTGATCCATCCAAAACGAACTTTGTACTTTGCTATGAAGTTCCACCAGGAATGAGTTTTCATGCAAAAACTTTCTATTTCAACTAACTTTGTCCATCCAAAACGAACTTTGTACTTTGCTATGAAGTTCCACCAGGAATGAGTTTTCATGCAAGAACTGTCTATTTCAACTAAATTGATCCATCCAAAACGAACTTTGTACTTTGCTATGAAGTTCCACCAGGAATGAGTTTTTATGCAAAAACTGTCTATTTCAACTAACTTTGTCCATCCAAAACGAACTTTGTACTTTGCTATGAAGTTCCACCAGGAATGAGTTTTCATGCAAAAACTGTCTATTTCAACTAACTTTGTCCATCCAAAACGAACTTTGTACTTTGCTATGAAGTTCCACCAGGAATGAGTTTTCATGCAAGAACTGTCTATTTCAACTAAATTGATCCATCCGAAACGAATTTTGTACTTAGCTATGAAGTTCCACCAGGAATGAGTTTTCATACAAAAACTGTCTATTTCAACTAACTTTGTCCATCCAAAACGAACTTTGTACTTTGCTATGAAGTTCCACCAGGAATGAGTTTTCATGCAAAAACTGTCTATTTCAACTAAATTGATCCATCCAAAACGAACTTTGTACTTTGCTATGAAGTTCCACCAGGAATGAGTTTTCATGCAAAAACTGTCTATTTCAACTAAATTGATCCATCCAAAACGAACTTTGTACTTTGCTATGAAGTTCCACCAGGAATGAGTTTTCATGCAAAAACTGTCTATTTCAACTAACTTTGTCCATCCAAAACGAACTTTGTACTTTGCTATGAAGTTCTACCAGGAATGAGTTTTCATGCAAGAACTGTCTATTTCAACTAAATTGATCCATCCAAAACGAACTTTGTACTTTGCTATGAAGTTCCACCAGGAATGAGTTTTCATGCAAAAACTGTCTATTTCAACTAACTTTGTCCATCCGAAACGAATTTTGTACTTTGCTATGAAGTTCCACCAGGAATGAGTTTTCATGCAAAAACTGTCTATTTCAACTAAATTCGTCCATCCGATACGAACTTTGTACTTTGCTATGAAGTTCTACCAGGAATGAGTTTTCATGCAAGAACTGTCTATTTAAACTAAATTGATCCATCCAAAACGAACTTTGTACTTTGCTATGAAGTTCCACCAGGAATGAGTTTTCATGCAAAAACTGTCTATTTCAACTAACTTTGTCCATCCGAAACGAATTTTGTACTTTGCTATGAAGTTCCACCAGGAATGAGTTTTCATGCAAAAACTGTCTATTTCAACTAAATTCGTCCATCCGATACGAACTTTGTACTTTGCTATGAAGTTCTACCAGGAATGAGTTTTCATGCAAGAACTGTCTATTTAAACTAAATTGATCCATCCAAAACGAACTTTGTACTTTGCTATGAAGTTCCACCAGGAATGAGTTTTCATGCAAAAACTGTCTATTTCAACTAACTTTGTCCATCCGAAACGAATTTTGTACTTTGCTATGAAGTTCCACCAGGAATGAGTTTTCATGCAAAAACTGTCTATTTCAACTAAATTCGTCCATCCGATACGAACTTTGTACTTTGCTATGAAGTTCTACCAGGAATGAGTTTTCATGCAAGAACTGTCTATTTAAACTAAATTGATCCATCCAAAACGAACTTTGTACTTTGCTTTGAAGTTCCACCAGGAATGAGTTTTCATGCAAAAACTGTCTATTCCAACTAACTTTGTCCATCCAAAACGAACTTTGTACTTTGCTATGAAGTTCCACCAGGAATGAGTTTTCATGCAAGAACTGTCTATTTCAACTAAATTGATCCATCCGAAACGAATTTTGTACTTTGCTATGAAGTTCCACCAGGAATGAGTTTTCATGCAAAAACTGTCTATTTCAACTAAATTCGTCCATCCGATACGAACTTTGTACTTTGCTATGAAGTTCTACCAGGAATGAGTTTTCATGCAAAAACTGTCTATTTCAACTAACTTTGTCCATCCAAAACGAACTTTGTACTTTGCTATGAAGTTCCACCAGGAATGAGTTTTCATGCAAAAACTGTCTATTTCAACTAAATTGATCCATCCAAAACGAACTTTGTACTTTGCTATGAAGTTCCACCAGGAATGAGTTTTCATGCAAAAACTGTCTATTTCAACTAACTTTGTCCATCCAAAACGAACTTTGTACTTTGCTATGAAGTTCCACCAGGAATGAGTTTTCATGCAAAAACTGTCTATTTCAACTAAATTGATCCATCCAAAACGAACTTTGTACTTTGCTATGAAGTTCCACCAGGAATGAGTTTTCATGCAAAAACTGTCTATTTCAACTAACTTTGTCCATCCAAAACGAACTTTGTACTTTGCTATGAAGTTCCACCAGGAATGAGTTTTTATGCAAAAACTGTCTATTTCAACTAACTTTGTCCATCCAAAACGAACTTTGTACTTTGCTATGAAGTTCCACCAGGAATGAGTTTTCATGCAAAAACTGTCTATTTCAACTAACTTTGTCCATCCAAAACGAACTTTGTACTTTGCTATGAAGTTCCACCAGGAATGAGTTTTCATGCAAAAACTGTCTATTTCAACTAACTTTGTCCATCCAAAACGAACTTTGTACTTTGCTATGAAGTTCCACCAGGAATGAGTTTTCATGCAAAAACTGTCTATTTCAACTAAATTGATCCATCCGAAACGAATTTTGTACTTTGCTATGAAGTTCCACCAGGAATGAGTTTTCATGCAAAAACTGTCTATTTCAACTAAATTGATCCATCCAAAACGAACTTTGTACTTTGCTATGAAGTTCCACCAGGAATGAGTTTTCATGCAAAAACTGTCTATTTCAACTAAATTCGTCCATCCGATACGAACTTTGTACTTTGCTATGAAGTTCTACCAGGAATGAGTTTTCATGCAAAAACTGTCTATTTCAACTAACTTTGTCCATCCAAAACGAACTTTGTACTTTGCTATGAAGTTCCACCAGGAATGAGTTTTCATGCAAAAACTGTCTATTTCAACTAACTTTGTCCATCCAAAACGAACTTTGTACTTTGCTATGAAGTTCCACCAGGAATGAGTTTTCATGCAAGAACTGTCTATTTCAACTAAATTGATCCATCCGAAACGAATTTTGTACTTTGCTATGAAGTTCCACCAGGAATGAGTTTTCATGCAAAAACTGTCTATTTCAACTAAATTCGTCCATCCGATACGAACTTTGTACTTTGCTATGAAGTTCTACCAGGAATGAGTTTTCATGCAAAAACTGTCTATTTCAACTAAATTGATCCATCCAAAACGAACTTTGTACTTTGCTATGAAGTTCCACCAGGAATGAGTTTTCATGCAAAAACTGTCTATTTCAACTAAATTGATCCATCCAAAACGAACTTTGTACTTTGCTATGAAGTTCCACCAGGAATGAGTTTTCATGCAAAAACTGTCTATTTCAACTAACTTTGTCCATCCAAAACGAACTTTGTACTTTGCTATGAAGTTCCACCAGGAATGAGTTTTCATGCAAAAACTGTCTATTTCAACTAACTTTGTCCATCCAAAACGAACTTTGTACTTTGCTATGAAGTTCCACCAGGAATGAGTTTTCATGCAAAAACTGTCTATTTCAACTAACTTTGTCCATCCAAAACGAACTTTGTACTTTGCTATGAAGTTCCACCAGGAATGAGTTTTCATGCAAAAACTGTCTATTTCAACTAACTTTGTCCATCCAAAACGAACTTTGTACTTTGCTATGAAGTTCCACCAGGAATGAGTTTTTATGCAAAAACTGTCTATTTCAACTAACTTTGTCCATCCAAAACGAACTTTGTACTTTGCTATGAAGTTCCACCAGGAATGAGTTTTCATGCAAAAACTGTCTATTTCAACTTAATTGATCCATCCGAAACGAATTTTGTACTTTGCTATGAAGTTCCACCAGGAATGAGTTTTCATGCAAGAACTGTCTATTTAAACTAAATTGATCCATCCAAAACGAACTTTGTACTTTGCTATGAAGTTCCACCAGGAATGAGTTTTTATGCAAAAACTGTCTATTTCAACTAACTTTGTCCATCCAAAACGAACTTTGTACTTTGCTTTGAAGTTCCACCAGGAATGAGTTTTCATGCAAAAACTGTCTATTTCAACTAACTTTGTCCATCCAAAACGAACTTTGTACTTTGCTATGAAGTTCCACCAGGAATGAGTTTTCATGCAAGAACTGTCTATTTCAACTAAATTGATCCATCCGAAACGAATTTTGTACTTTGCTATGAAGTTCCACCAGGAATGAGTTTTCATGCAAAAACTGTCTATTTCAACTAAATTCGTCCATCCGATACGAACTTTGTACTTTGCTATGAAGTTCTACCAGGAATGAGTTTTCATGCAAAAACTGTCTATTTCAACTAACTTTGTCCATCCAAAACGAACTTTGTACTTTGCTATGAAGTTCCACCAGGAATAAGTTTTCATGCAAAAACTGTCTATTTCAACTAAATTGATCCATCCAAAACGAACTTTGTACTTTGCTATGAAGTTCCACCAGGAATGAGTTTTCATGCAAAAACTGTCTATTTCAACTAAATTCATCCATCCAAAACGAACTTTGTACTTTACTATGAAGTTCCACCAGGAATGAGTTTTCATGCAAAAACTGTCTATTTCAACTAAATTGATCCATCCAAAACGAACTTTGTACTTTGCTATGAAGTTCCACCAGGAATGAGTTTTCATGCAAAAACTGTCTATTTCAACTAACTTTGTCCATCCAAAACGAACTTTGTACTTTGCTATGAAGTTCCACCAGGAAAGAGTTTTCATGCAAAAACTGTCTATTTCAACTAACTTTGTCCATCCAAAACGAACTTTGTACTTTGCTATGAAGCTCCACCAGGAATGAGTTTTCATGCAAAAACTGTCTATTTTAACTAAATTGATCCATCCAAAACGAACTTTGTACTTTGCTATGAAGTTCCACCAGGAATGAGTTTTCATGCAAGAACTGTCTATTTCAACTAAATTGATCCATCCAAAACGAACTTTGTACTTTGCTATGAAGTTCCACCAGGAATGAGTTTTCATGCAAGAACTGTCTATTTCAATTAAATTGATCCATCCAAAACGAACTTTGTACTTTGCTATGAAGTTCCACCAGGAATGAGTTTTCATGCAAAAACTGTCTATTTCAACTAACTTTGTCCATCCAAAACGAACTTTGTACTTTGCTATGAAGTTCCACCAGGAATGAGTTTTCATGCAAAAACTGTCTATTTCAACTAAATTGATCCATCCAAAACGAACTTTGTACTTTGCTATGAAGTTCCACCAGGAATGAGTTTTCATGCAAGAACTGTCTATTTCAACTAAATTGATCCATCCGAAACGAACTTTGTACTTTGCTATGAAGTTCCACCAGGAATGAGTTTTTATGCAAAAACTGTCTATTTCAACTAACTTTGTCCATCCAAAACGAACTTTGTACTTTGCTATGAAGTTCCACCAGGAATGAGTTTTTATGCAAAAACTGTCTATTTCAACTTACTTTGTCCATCGAAAACGAACTTTGTACTTTGCTATGAAGTTCCACCAGGAATGAGTTTTCATGCAAAAACTGTCTATTTCAACTAACTTTGTCCATCCAAAACGAACTTTGTACTTTGCTATGAAGTTCCACCAGGAATGAGTTTTCATGCAAAAACTGTCTATTTCAACTAAATTGATCCATCCAAAACGAACTTTGTACTTTGCTATGAAGTTCCACCAGGAATGAGTTTTCATGCAAAAACTGTCTATTTCAACTAACTTTGTCCATCCAAAACGAACTTTGTACTTTGCTATGAAGTTCCACCAGGAATGAGTTTTCATGCAAAAACTGTCTATTTCAACTAAATTGATCCATCCAAAACGAACTTTGTACTTTGCTATGAAGTTCCACCAGGAATGAGTTTTTATGCAAAAACTGTCTATTTCAACTTAATTCGTCCATCCAAAACGAACTTTGTACTTTGCTATGAAGTTCCACCAGGAATGAGTTTTCATGCAAAAACTGTCTATTTCAACTAACTTTGTCCATCCAAAACGAACTTTGTACTTTGCTATGAAGTTCCACCAGGAATGAGTTTTCATGCAAAAACTGTCTATTTCAACTAAATTGATCCATCCAAAACGAACTTTGTACTTTGCTATGAAGTTCCACCAGGAATGAGTTTTTATGCAAAAACTGTCTATTTCAACTAACTTTGTCCATCCAAAACGAACTTTGTACTTTGCTATGAAGTTCCACCAGGAATGAGTTTTCATGCAAAAACTGTCTATTTCAACTAACTTTGTCCATCCAAAACGAACTTTGTACTTTGCTATGAAGTTCCACCAGGAATGAGTTTTCATGCAAAAACTGTCTATTTCAACTAACTTTGTCCATCCAAAACGAACTTTGTACTTTGCCATGAAGTTCCACCAGGAATGAGTTTTCATGCAAAAACTGTCTATTTCAACTAAATTGATCCATCCAAAACGAACTTTGTACTTTGCTATGAAGTTCCACCAGGAATGAGTTTTCATGCAAAAACTGTCTATTTCAACTAACTTTGTCCATCGAAAACGAACTTTGTACTTTGCTATGAAGTTCCACCAGGAATGAGTTTTTATGCAAAAACTGTCTATTTCAACTAACTTTGTCCATCGAAAACGAACTTTGTACTTTGCTATGAAGTTCCACCAGGAATGAGTTTTCATGCAAAAACTGTCTATTTCAACTAACTTTGTCCATCCAAAACGAACTTTGTACTTTGCTATGAAGTTCCACCAGGAATGAGTTTTCATGCAAAAACTGTCTATTTCAACTAACTTTGTCCATCCAAAACGAACTTTGTACTTTGCTATGAAGTTCCACCAGGAATGAGTTTTTATGCAAAAACTGTCTATTTCAACTAACTTTGTCCATCGAAAACGAACTTTGTACTTTGCTATGAAGTTCCACCAGGAATGAGTTTTCATGCAAAAACTGTCTATTTCAACTAACTTTGTCCATCCAAAACGAACTTTGTACTTTGCTATGAAGTTCCACCAGGAATGAGTTTTCATGCAAAAACTGTCTATTTCAACTAACTTTGTCCATCCAAAACGAACTTTGTACTTTGCTATGAAGTTCCACCAGGAATGAGTTTTTATGCAAAAACTGTCTATTTCAACTAACTTTGTCCATCCAAAACGAACTTTGTACTTTGCTATGAAGTTCCACCAGGAATGAGTTTTCATGCAAAAACTGTCTATTTCAACTTAATTGATCCATCCGAAACGAATTTTGTACTTTGCTATGAAGTTCCACCAGGAATGAGTTTTCATGCAAGAACTGTCTATTTAAACTAAATTGATCCATCCAAAACGAACTTTGTACTTTGCTATGAAGTTCCACCAGGAATGAGTTTTTATGCAAAAACTGTCTATTTCAACTAACTTTGTCCATCCAAAACGAACTTTGTACTTTGCTTTGAAGTTCCACCAGGAATGAGTTTTCATGCAAAAACTGTCTATTTCAACTAACTTTGTCCATCCAAAACGAACTTTGTACTTTGCTATGAAGTTCCACCAGGAATGAGTTTTCATGCAAGAACTGTCTATTTCAACTAAATTGATCCATCCGAAACGAATTTTGTACTTTGCTATGAAGTTCCACCAGGAATGAGTTTTCATGCAAAAACTGTCTATTTCAACTAAATTCGTCCATCCGATACGAACTTTGTACTTTGCTATGAAGTTCTACCAGGAATGAGTTTTCATGCAAAAACTGTCTATTTCAACTAACTTTGTCCATCCAAAACGAACTTTGTACTTTGCTATGAAGTTCCACCAGGAATAAGTTTTCATGCAAAAACTGTCTATTTCAACTAAATTGATCCATCCAAAACGAACTTTGTACTTTGCTATGAAGTTCCACCAGGAATGAGTTTTCATGCAAAAACTGTCTATTTCAACTAAATTCATCCATCCAAAACGAACTTTGTACTTTACTATGAAGTTCCACCAGGAATGAGTTTTCATGCAAAAACTGTCTATTTCAACTAAATTGATCCATCCAAAACGAACTTTGTACTTTGCTATGAAGTTCCACCAGGAATGAGTTTTCATGCAAAAACTGTCTATTTCAACTAACTTTGTCCATCCAAAACGAACTTTGTACTTTGCTATGAAGTTCCACCAGGAAAGAGTTTTCATGCAAAAACTGTCTATTTCAACTAACTTTGTCCATCCAAAACGAACTTTGTACTTTGCTATGAAGCTCCACCAGGAATGAGTTTTCATGCAAAAACTGTCTATTTCAACTAACTTTGTCCATCCAAAACGAACTTTGTACTTTGCTATGAAGTTCCACCAGGAATGAGTTTTCATGCAAAAACTGTCTATTTCAACTAAATTGATCCATCCAAAACGAACTTTGTACTTTGCTATGAAGTTCCACCAGGAATGAGTTTTCATGCAAGAACTGTCTATTTCAACTAAATTGATCCATCCAAAACGAACTTTGTACTTTGCTATGAAGTTCCACCAGGAATGAGTTTTCATGCAAGAACTGTCTATTTCAATTAAATTGATCCATCCAAAACGAACTTTGTACTTTGCTATGAAGTTCCACCAGGAATGAGTTTTCATGCAAGAACTGTCTATTTCAATTAAATTGATCCATCCAAAACGAACTTTGTACTTTGCTATGAAGTTCCACCAGGAATGAGTTTTCATGCAAAAACTGTCTATTTCAACTAACTTTGTCCATCCAAAACGAACTTTGTACTTTGCTATGAAGTTCCACCAGGAAAGAGTTTTCATGCAAAAACTGTCTATTTCAACTAACTTTGTCCATCCAAAACGAACTTTGTACTTTGCTATGAAGTTCCACCAGGAAAGAGTTTTCATGCAAAAACTGTCTATTTCAACTAACTTTGTCCATCCAAAACGAACTTTGTACTTTGCTATGAAGCTCCACCAGGAATGAGTTTTCATGCAAAAACTGTCTATTTCAACTAAATTCATCCATCCAAAACGAACTTTGTACTTTACTATGAAGTTCCACCAGGAATGAGTTTTCATGCAAAAACTGTCTATTTTAACTAAATTGATCCATCCAAAACGAACTTTGTACTTTGCTATGAAGTTCCACCAGGAATGAGTTTTCATGCAAGAACTGTCTATTTCAACTAAATTGATCCATCCAAAACGAACTTTGTACTTTGCTATGAAGTTCCACCAGGAATGAGTTTTCATGCAAGAACTGTCTATTTCAATTAAATTGATCCATCCAAAACGAACTTTGTACTTTGCTATGAAGTTCCACCAGGAATGAGTTTTCATGCAAAAACTGTCTATTTCAACTAACTTTGTCCATCCAAAACGAACTTTGTACTTTGCTATGAAGTTCCACCAGGAATGAGTTTTCATGCAAAAACTGTCTATTTCAACTAAATTGATCCATCCAAAACGAACTTTGTACTTTGCTATGAAGTTCCACCAGGAATGAGTTTTCATGCAAGAACTGTCTATTTCAACTAAATTGATCCATCCGAAACGAACTTTGTACTTTGCTATGAAGTTCCACCAGGAATGAGTTTTTATGCAAAAACTGTCTATTTCAACTAACTTTGTCCATCCAAAACGAACTTTGTACTTTGCTATGAAGTTCCACCAGGAATGAGTTTTTATGCAAAAACTGTCTATTTCAACTTACTTTGTCCATCGAAAACGAACTTTGTACTTTGCTATGAAGTTCCACCAGGAATGAGTTTTCATGCAAAAACTGTCTATTTCAACTAACTTTGTCCATCCAAAACGAACTTTGTACTTTGCTATGAAGTTCCACCAGGAATGAGTTTTCATGCAAAAACTGTCTATTTCAACTAAATTGATCCATCCAAAACGAACTTTGTACTTTGCTATGAAGTTCCACCAGGAATGAGTTTTCATGCAAAAACTTTCTATTTCAACTAACTTTGTCCATCCAAAACGAACTTTGTACTTTGCTATGAAGTTCCACCAGGAATGAGTTTTCATGCAAAAACTGTCTATTTCAACTAAATTGATCCATCCAAAACGAACTTTGTACTTTGCTATGAAGTTCCACCAGGAATGAGTTTTTATGCAAAAACTGTCTATTTCAACTTAATTCGTCCATCCAAAACGAACTTTGTACTTTGCTATGAAGTTCCACCAGGAATGAGTTTTCATGCAAAAACTGTCTATTTCAACTAACTTTGTCCATCCAAAACGAACTTTGTACTTTGCTATGAAGTTCCACCAGGAATGAGTTTTCATGCAAAAACTGTCTATTTCAACTAAATTGATCCATCCAAAACGAACTTTGTACTTTGCTATGAAGTTCCACCAGGAATGAGTTTTCATGCAAAAACTGTCTATTTCAACTAACTTTGTCCTTCCAAAACGAACTTTGTACTTTGCTATGAAGTTCCACCAGGAATGAGTTTTCATGCAAAAACTGTCTATTTCAACTAACTTTGTCCATCCAAAACGAACTTTGTACTTTGCTATGAAGTTCCACCAGGAATGAGTTTTCATGCAAAAACTGTCTATTTCAACTAAATTGATCCATCCAAAACGAACTTTGTACTTTGCTATGAAGTTCCACCAGGAATGAGTTTTTATGCAAAAACTGTCTATTTCAACTAACTTTGTCCATCCAAAACGAACTTTGTACTTTGCTATGAAGTTCCACCAGGAATGAGTTTTCATGCAAAAACTGTCTATTTCAACTAACTTTGTCCATCCAAAACGAACTTTGTACTTTGCTATGAAGTTCCACCAGGAATGAGTTTTCATGCAAAAACTGTCTATTTCAACTAACTTTGTCCATCCAAAACGAACTTTGTACTTTGCTATGAAGTTCCACCAGGAATGAGTTTTTATGCAAAAACTGTCTATTTCAACTTAATTCGTCCATCCGATACGAACTTTGTACTTTGCTATGAAGTTCTACCAGGAATGAGTTTTCATGCAAGAACTGTCTATTTCAACTAAATTGATCCATCCAAAACGAACTTTGTACTTTGCTATGAAGTTCCACCAGGAATGAGTTTTCATGCAAAAACTGTCTATTTCAACTAAATTGATCCATCCAAAACGAACTTTGTACTTTGCTATGAAGTTCCACCAGGAATGAGTTTTCATACAAAAACTGTCTATTTCAACTAAATTGATCCATCCAAAACGAACTTTGTTCTTTGCTATGAAGTTCCACCAGGAATGAGTTTTCATACAAAAACTGTCTATTTCAACTGACTTTGTCCATCCAAAACGAACTTTGTACTTTGCTATGAAGTTCCACCAGGAATGAGTTTTCATGCAAAAACTGTCTATTTCAACTAAATTGATCCATCCAAAACGAACTTTGTACTTTGCTATGAAGTTCCACCAGGAATGAGTTTTCATGCAAAAACTGTCTATTTCAACTAAATTGATCCATCCAAAACGAACTTTGTTCTTTGCTATGAAGTTCCACCAGGAATGAGTTTTCATACAAAAACTGTCTATTTCAACTGACTTTGTCCATCCAAAACGAACTTTGTACTTTGCTATGAAGTTCCACCAGGAATGAGTTTTCATGCAAAAACTGTCTATTTCAACTAAATTGATCCATCCAAAACGAACTTTGTTCTTTGCTATGAAGTTCCACCAGGAATGAGTTTTCATGCAAAAACTGTCTATTTCAACTAAATTGATCCATCCAAAACGAACTTTGTACTTTGCTATGAAGTTCCACCAGGAATGAGTTTTCATGCAAAAACTGTCTATTTCAACTAAATTGATCCATCCAAAACGAACTTTGTTCTTTGCTATGAAGTTCCACCAGGAATGAGTTTTCATACAAAAACTGTCTATTTCAACTGACTTTGTCCATCCAAAACGAACTTTGTACTTTGCTATGAAGTTCCACCAGGAATGAGTTTTCATGCAAAAACTGTCTATTTCAACTAAATTGATCCATCCAAAACGAACTTTGTACTTTGCTATGAAGTTCCACCAGGAATGAGTTTTCATGCAAAAACTGTCTATTTCAACTAAATTGATCCATCCAAAACGAACTTTGTACTTTGCTATGAAGTTCCACCAGGAATGAGTTTTCATGCAAAAACTGTCTATTTCAACTAAATTGATCCATCCAAAACGAACTTTGTACTTTGCTATGAAGTTCCACCAGGAATGAGTTTTCATACAAAAACTGTCTATTTCAACTAAATTGATCCATCCAAAACGAACTTTGTTCTTTGCTATGAAGTTCCACCAGGAATGAGTTTTCATACAAAAACTGTCTATTTCAACTGACTTTGTCTATCCAAAACGAACTTTGTACTTTGCTATGAAGTTCCACCAGGAATGAGTTTTCATGCAAAAACTGTCTATTTCAACTAAATTGATCCATCCAAAACGAACTTTGTACTTTGCTATGAAGTTCCACCAGGAATGAGTTTTCATACAAAAACTGTCTATTTCAACTAAATTGATCCATCCAAAACGAACTTTGTTCTTTGCTATGAAGTTCCACCAGGAATGAGTTTTCATACAAAAACTGTCTATTTCAACTAAATTGATCCATCCAAAACGAACTTTGTACTTTGCTATGAAGTTCTACCAGGAATGAGTTTTCATGCAAGAACTGTCTATTTCAACTAAATTGATCCATCCAAAACGAACTTTGTACTTTGCTATGAAGTTCCACCAGGAATGAGTTTTCATGCAAAAACTGTCTATTTCAACTAAATTGATCCATCCAAAACGAACTTTGTACTTTGCTATGAAGTTCCACCAGGAATGAGTTTTCATGCAAAAACTGTCTATTTCAACTAAATTGATCCATCCAAAACGAACTTTGTTCTTTGCTATGAAGTTCCACCAGGAATGAGTTTTCATACAAAAACTGTCTATTTCAACTGACTTTGTCCATCCAAAACGAACTTTGTACTTTGCTATGAAGTTCCACCAGGAATGAGTTTTCATGCAAAAACTGTCTATTTCAACTAAATTGATCCATCCAAAACGAACTTTGTTCTTTGCTATGAAGTTCCACCAGGAATGAGTTTTCATGCAAAAACTGTCTATTTCAACTTAATTCGTCCATCCGATACGAACTTTGTACTTTGCTATGAAGTTCTACCAGGAATGAGTTTTCATGCAAGAACTGTCTATTTCAACTAACTTTGTCCATCCAAAACGAACTTTGTACTTTGCTATGAAGTTCCACCAGGAATGAGTTTTCATGCAAAAACTGTCTATTTCAACTAACTTTGTCCATCCAAAACGAACTTTGTACTTTGCTATGAAGTTCCACCAGGAATGAGTTTTCATGCAAAAACTGTCTATTTCAACTAACTTTGTCCATCCAAAACGAACTTTGTACTTTGCTATGAAGTTCCACCAGGAATGAGTTTTCATGCAAAAACTGTCTTTTTTAACTAAATTGATCCATCCAAAACGAACTTTGTACTTTGCTATGAAGTTCCACCAGGAATGAGTTTTCATACAAAAACTGTCTATTTCAACTGACTTTGTCCATCCAAAACGAACTTTGTACTTTGCTATGAAGTTCCACCAGGAATGAGTTTTCATGCAAAAACTGTCTATTTCAACTAAATTGATCCATCCAAAACGAACTTTGTACTTTGCTATGAAGTTCCACTAGGAATGAGTTTTTATGCAAAAACTGTCTATTTCAACTGACTTTGTCCATCCAAAACGAACTTTGTACTTTGCTATGAAGTTCCACCAGGAATGAGTTTTCATGCAAAAACTGTCTATTTCAACTAAATTGATCCATCCAAAACGAACTTTGTACTTTGCTATGAAGTTCTACCAGGAATGAGTTTTCATGCAAGAACTGTCTATTTCAACTAACTTTGTCCATCCAAAACGAACTTTGTACTTTGCTATGAAGTTCCACCAGGAATGAGTTTTCATGCAAAAACTGTCTATTTCAACTAACTTTGTCCTTCCAAAACGAACTTTGTACTTTGCTATGAAGTTCCACCAGGAATGAGTTTTCATGCAAAAACTGTCTATTTCAACTAACTTTGTCCATCCAAAACGAACTTTGTACTTTGCTATGAAGTTCCACCAGGAATGAGTTTTCATGCAAAAACTGTCTATTTCAACTAAATTGATCCATCCAAAACGAACTTTGTACTTTGCTATGAAGTTCCACCAGGAATGAGTTTTCATGCAAAAACTGTCTATTTCAACTAAATTGATCCATCCAAAACGAACTTTGTACTTTGCTATGAAGCTCCACCAGGAATGAGTTTTCATGCAAAAACTGTCTATTTCAACTAACTTTGTCCATCCAAAACGAACTTTGTACTTTGCTATGAAGCTCCACCAGGAATGAGTTTTCATGCAAAAACTGTCTATTTCAACTAACTTTGTCCATCCAAAACGAACTTTGTACTTTGCTATGAAGTTCCACCAGGAATGAGTTTTCATGCAAGAACTGTCTATTTCAACTAAATTGATCCATCCAAAACGAACTTTGTACTTTGCTATGAAGTTCCACCAGGAATGAGTTTTCATGCAAAAACTGTCTATTTCAACTAAATTGATCCATCCAAAACGAACTTTGTACTTTGCTATGAAGCTCCACCAGGAATGAGTTTTCATGCAAAAACTGTCTATTTCAACTAACTTTGTCCATCCAAAACGAACTTTGTACTTTGCTATGAAGTTCCACCAGGAATGAGTTTTCATGCAAAAACTGTCTATTTCAACTAAATTGATCCATCCAAAACGAACTTTGTTCTTTGCTATGAAGTTCCACCAGGAATGAGTTTTCATGCAAAAACTGTCTATTTCAACTAACTTTGTCCATCCAAAACGAACTTTGTACTTTGCTATGAAGTTCCACCAGGAATGAGTTTTCATGCAAAAACTGTCTATTTTAACTAAATTGATCCATCCAAAACGAACTTTGTACTTTGCTATGAAGTTCCACCAGGAATGAGTTTTCATGCAAAAACTGTCTATTTCAACTAAATTGATCCATCCAAAACGAACTTTGTTCTTTGCTATGAAGTTCCACCAGGAATGAGTTTTCATGCAAAAACTGTCTATTTCAACTTAATTCGTCCATCCGATACGAACTTTGTACTTTGCTATGAAGTTCTACCAGGAATGAGTTTTCATGCAAGAACTGTCTATTTCAACTAACTTTGTCCATCCAAAACGAACTTTGTACTTTGCTATGAAGTTCCACCAGGAATGAGTTTTCATGCAAAAACTGTCTATTTCAACTAACTTTGTCCATCCAAAACGAACTTTGTTCTTTGCTATGAAGTTCCACCAGGAATGAGTTTTCATGCAAAAACTGTCTATTTCAACTTAATTCGTCCATCCGATACGAACTTTGTACTTTGCTATGAAGTTCTACCAGGAATGAGTTTTCATGCAAGAACTGTCTATTTCAACTAACTTTGTCCATCCAAAACGAACTTTGTACTTTGCTATGAAGTTCCACCAGGAATGAGTTTTCATGCAAAAACTGTCTATTTCAACTAACTTTGTCCATCCAAAACGAACTTTGTACTTTGCTATGAAGTTCCACCAGGAATGAGTTTTCATGCAAAAACTGTCTATTTCAACTAAATTGATCCATCCAAAACGAACTTTGTTCTTTGCTATGAAGTTCCACCAGGAATGAGTTTTCATGCAAAAACTGTCTATTTCAACTTAATTCGTCCATCCGATACGAACTTTGTACTTTGCTATGAAGTTCTACCAGGAATGAGTTTTCATGCAAGAACTGTCTATTTCAACTAACTTTGTCCATCCAAAACGAACTTTGTACTTTGCTATGAAGTTCCACCAGGAATGAGTTTTCATGCAAAAACTGTCTATTTCAACTAACTTTGTCCATCCAAAACGAACTTTGTACTTTGCTATGAAGTTCCACCAGGAATGAGTTTTCATGCAAAAACTGTCTATTTCAACTAAATTGATCCATCCAAAACGAACTTTGTACTTTGCTATGAAGTTCCACCAGGAATGAGTTTTCATGCAAAAACTGTCTATTTCAACTAACTTTGTCCATCCAAAACGAACTTTGTACTTTGCTATGAAGTTCCACCAGGAATGAGTTTTCATGCAAAAACTGTCTATTTCAACTAAATTGATCCATCCAAAACGAACTTTGTACTTTGCTATGAAGTTCCACCAGGAATGAGTTTTCATGCAAAAACTGTCTATTTCAACTAACTTTGTCCATCCAAAACGAACTTTGTACTTTGCTATGAAGTTCCACCAGGAATGAGTTTTCATGCAAAAACTGTCTATTTCAACTTAATTCGTCCATCCGATACGAACTTTGTACTTTGCTATGAAGTTCTACCAGGAATGAGTTTTCATGCAAGAACTGTCTATTTCAACTAACTTTGTCCATCCAAAACGAACTTTGTACTTTGCTATGAAGTTCCACCAGGAATGAGTTTTCATGCAAAAACTGTCTATTTCAACCAACTTTGTCCATCCAAAACGAACTTTGTACTTTGCTATGAAGTTCCACCAGGAATGAGTTTTCATGCAAAAACTGTCTATTTCAACTAACTTTGTCCATCCAAAACGAACTTTGTACTTTGCTATGAAGTTCCACCAGGAATGAGTTTTCATGCAAAAACTGTCTATTTCAACTTAATTCGTCCATCCGATACGAACTTTGTACTTTGCTATGAAGTTCCACCAGGAATCAGTTTTCATGCAAGAACTGTCTATTTCAACTAACTTTGTCCATCCAAAACGAACTTTGTACTTTGCTATGAAGTTCCACCAGGAATGAGTTTTCATGCAAAAACTGTCTATTTCAACTAACTTTGTCCATCCAAAACGAACTTTGTACTTTGCTATGAAGTTCCACCAGGAATGAGTTTTCATGCAAAAACTGTCTATTTCAACTAAATTGATCCATCCAAAACGAACTTTGTTCTTTGCTATGAAGTTCCACCAGGAATGAGTTTTCATGCAAAAACTGTCTATTTCAACTTAATTCGTCCATCCGATACGAACTTTGTACTTTGCTATGAAGTTCTACCAGGAATGAGTTTTCATGCAAGAACTGTCTATTTCAACTAACTTTGTCCATCCAAAACGAACTTTGTACTTTGCTATGAAGTTCCACCAGGAATGAGTTTTCATGCAAAAACTGTCTATTTCAACTTAATTCGTCCATCCGATACGAACTTTGTACTTTGCTATGAAGTTCTACCAGGAATGAGTTTTCATGCAAGAACTGTCTATTTCAACTAACTTTGTCCATCCAAAACGAACTTTGTACTTTGCTATGAAGTTCCACCAGGAATGAGTTTTCATGCAAAAACTGTCTATTTCAACTAACTTTGTCCATCCAAAACGAACTTTGTACTTTGCTATGAAGTTCCACCAGGAATGAGTTTTCATGCAAAAACTGTCTATTTCAACTAACTTTGTCCATCCAAAACGAACTTTGTACTTTGCTATGAAGTTCCACCAGGAATGAGTTTTCATGCAAAAACTGTCTATTTCAACTAAATTGATCCATCCAAAACGAACTTTGTACTTTGCTATGAAGTTCCACCAGGAATGAGTTTTCATGCAAAAACTGTCTATTTCAACTAACTTTGTCCATCCAAAACGAACTTTGTACTTTGCTATGAAGTTCCACCAGGAATGAGTTTTCATGCAAGAACTGTCTATTTCAACTAACTTTGTCCATCCAAAACGAACTTTGTACTTTGCTATGGAATTCTACCAGGATTGAGTTTACATGCAAAAACTGTCTATTTTAACTAAATTGATCCATCCAAAACGAACTTTGTACTTTGCTATGAAGTTCCACCAGGAATGAGTTTTCATGCAAGAACTGTCTATTTCAACTAAATTGATCCATCCGAAACGAATTTTGTACTTTGCTATGAAGTTCCACCAGGAATGAGTTTTCATGCAAAAACTGTCTATTTCAACTAAATTGATCCATCCAAAACGAACTTTGTACTTTGCTATGAAGTTCCACCAGGAATGAGTTTTCATGCAAGAACTGTCTATTTCAACTAAATTGATCCATCCGAAACGAATTTTGTACTTTGCTATGAAGTTCCACCAGGAATGAGTTTTCATGCAAAAACTGTCTATTTCAACTAAATTGATCCATCCAAAACGAACTTTGTACTTTGCTATGAAGTTCCACCAGGAATGAGTTTTCATGCAAAAACTGTCTATTTCAACTAACTTTGTCCATCCAAAACGAACTTTGTACTTTGCTATGAAGTTCCACCAGGAATGAGTTTTCATGCAAAAACTGTCTATTTCAACTAAATTGATCCATCCAAAACGAACTTTGTACTTTGCTATGAAGTTCCACCAGGAATGAGTTTTCATGCAAAAACTGTCTATTTCAACTAAATTGATCCATCCAAAACGAACTTTGTACTTTGCTATGAAGTTCCACCAGGAATGAGTTTTCATGCAAAAACTGTCTATTTCAACTAAATTGATCCATCCGAAACGAATTTTGTACTTTGCTATGAAGTTCCACCAGGAATGAGTTTTCATGCAAAAACTGTCTATTTCAACTAAATTGATCCATCCAAAACGAACTTTGTACTTTGCTATGAAGTTCCACCAGGAATGAGTTTTCATGCAAAAACTGTCTATTTCAACTAACTTTGTCCATCCAAAACGAACTTTGTACTTTGCTATGAAGTTCCACCAGGAATGAGTTTTCATGCAAGAACTGTCTATTTCAACTAAATTGATCCATCCGAAACGAATTTTGTACTTTGCTATGAAGTTCCACCAGGAATGAGTTTTCATGCAAAAACTGTCTATTTCAACTAAATTCGTCCATCCGATACGAACTTTGTACTTTGCTATGAAGTTCCACCAGGAATGAGTTTTCATGCAAAAACTGTATATTTCAACTAACTTTGTCCATCCAAAACGAACTTTGTACTTTGCTATGAAGTTCTACCAGGAATGAGTTTTCATGCAAGAACTGTCTATTTCAACTAAATTGATCCATCCAAAACGAACTTTGTACTTTGCTATGAAGTTCCACCAGGAATGAGTTTTTATGCAAAAACTGTCTATTTCAACTAAATTGATCCATCCGAAACGAATTTTGTACTTTGCTATGAAGTTCCACCAGGAATGAGTTTTCATGCAAAAACTGTCTATTTCAACTAAATTGATCCATCCAAAACGAACTTTGTACTTTGCTATGAAGTTCCACCAGGAATGAGTTTTCATGCAAAAACTGTCTATTTCAACTAAATTGATCCATCCAAAACGAACTTTGTACTTTGCTATGAAGTTCCACCAGGAATGAGTTTTCATGCAAAAACTGTCTATTTCAACTAACTTTGTCCATCCAAAACGAACTTTGTACTTTGCTATGAAGTTCCACCAGGAATGAGTTTTCATGCAAGAACTGTCTATTTCAACTAAATTGATCCATCCGAAACGAATTTTGTACTTTGCTATGAAGTTCCACCAGGAATGAGTTTTCATGCAAAAACTGTCTATTTCAACTAAATTCGTCCATCCGATACGAACTTTGTACTTTGCTATGAAGTTCCACCAGGAATGAGTTTTCATGCAAAAACTGTATATTTCAACTAACTTTGTCCATCCAAAACGAACTTTGTACTTTGCTATGAAGTTCTACCAGGAATGAGTTTTCATGCAAGAACTGTCTATTTCAACTAAATTGATCCATCCAAAACGAACTTTGTACTTTGCTATGAAGTTCCACCAGGAATGAGTTTTTAATGCAAAAACTGTCTATTTCAACTACTTTGTCCATCCAAAACGAACTTTGTACTTTGCTATGAAGTTCCACCAGGAATGAGTTTTCATGCAAAAACTGTCTATTTCAACTAACTTTGTCCATCCAAAACGAACTTTGTACTTTGCTATGAAGTTCTACCAGGAATGAGTTTTCATGCAAGAACTGTCTATTTCAACTAAATTGATCCATCCAAAACGAACTTTGTACTTTGCTATGAAGTTCCACCAGGAATGAGTTTTCATGCAAAAACTGTCTATTTCAACTAAATAGATCCATCCAAAACGAACTTTGTACTTTGCTATGAAGTTCCACCAGGAATGAGTTTTCATGCAAAAACTGTCTATTTCAACTAACTTTGTCCATCCAAAACGAACTTTGTACTTTGCTATGAAGTTCCACCAGGAATGAGTTTTCATGCAAAAACTGTCTATTTCAACTAAATTGATCCATCCAAAACGAACTTTGTACTTTGCTATGAAGTTCCACCAGGAATGAGTTTTCATGCAAAAACTGTCTATTTCAACTAAATTCATCCATCCAAAACGAACTTTGTACTTTGCTATGAAGTTCCACCAGGAATGAGTTTTCATGCAAAAACTGTCTATTTCAACTTAATTCATCCATCCAAAACGAACTTTGTACTTTGCTATGAAGTTCCACCAGGAATGAGTTTTCATGCAAAAACTGTCTATTTTAACTAAATTGATCCATCCGAAACGAATTTTGTACTTTGCTATGAAGTTCCACCAGGAATGAGTTTTCATGCAAGAACTGTCTATTTCAACTAACTTTGTCCATCCAAAACGAACTTTGTACTTTGCTATGAAGGTCCACCAGGAATGAGTTTTTATGCAAAAACTGTCTATTTCAACTAAATTCATCCATCCAAAACGAACTTTGTACTTTGCTATGAAGTTCCACCAGGAATGAGTTTTCATGCAAAAACTGTCTATTTCAACTAAATTCATCCATCCAAAACGAACTTTGTACTTTGCTATGAAGTTCCACCAGGAATGAGTTTTCATGCAAAAACTGTCTATTTCAACTAACTTTGTCCATCCAAAACGAACTTTGTACTTTGCTATGAAGTTCCACCAGGAATGAGTTTTCATGCAAAAACTGTCTATTTCAACTAAATAGATCCATCCAAAACGAACTTTGTACTTTGCTATGAAGTTCCACCAGGAATGAGTTTTCATGCAAAAACTGTCTATTTCAACTAACTTTGTCCATCCAAAACGAACTTTGTACTTTGCTATGAAGTTCCACCAGGAATGAGTTTTCATGCAAAAACTGTCTATTTCAACTAAATTGATCCATCCAAAACGAACTTTGTACTTTGCTATGAAGTTCCACCAGGAATGAGTTTTCATGCAAAAACTGTCTATTTCAACTAAATTCATCCATCCAAAACGAACTTTGTACTTTGCTATGAAGTTCCACCAGGAATGAGTTTTCATGCAAAAACTGTCTATTTCAACTTAATTCATCCATCCAAAACGAACTTTGTACTTTGCTATGAAGTTCCACCAGGAATGAGTTTTCATGCAAAAACTGTCTATTTTAACTAAATTGATCCATCCGAAACGAATTTTGTACTTTGCTATGAAGTTCCACCAGGAATGAGTTTTCATGCAAGAACTGTCTATTTCAACTAACTTTGTCCATCCAAAACGAACTTTGTACTTTGCTATGAAGGTCCACCAGGAATGAGTTTTTATGCAAAAACTGTCTATTTCAACTAAATTCATCCATCCAAAACGAACTTTGTACTTTGCTATGAAGTTCCACCAGGAATGAGTTTTCATGCAAAAACTGTCTATTTCAACTAACTTTGTCCATCCAAAACGAACTTTGTACTTTGCTATGAAGTTCCACCAGGAATGAGTTTTCATGCAAAAACTGTCTATTTCAACTAACTTTGTCCATCCAAAACGAACTTTGTACTTTGCTATGAAGTTCCACCAGGAATGAGTTTTCATGCAAGAACTGTCTATTTCAACTAATTTTGTCCATCCAAAACGAACTTTGTACTTTGCTATGAAGGTCCACCAGGAATGAGTTTTTATGCAAAAACTGTCTATTTCAACTAAATTGATCCATCCAAAACGAACTTTGTACTTTGCTATGAAGTTCCACCAGGAATGAGTTTTTATGCAAAAACTGTCTATTTCAACTAACTTTGTCCATCCAAAACGAACTTTGTACTTTGCTATGAAGTTCCACCAGGAATGAGTTTTCATGCAAAAACTGTCTATTTCAACTAAATTCATCCATCCAAAACGAACTTTGTACTTTGCTATGAAGTTCCACCAGGAATGAGTTTTCATGCAAAAACTGTCTATTTTAACTAAATTCATCCATCCAAAACGAACTTTGTACTTTGCTATGAAGTTCCACCAGGAATGAGTTTTCATGCAAAAACTGTCTATTTTAACTAAATTGATCCATCCGAAACGAATTTTGTACTTTGCTATGAAGTTCCACCAGGAATGAGTTTTCATGCAAGAACTGTCTATTTCAACTAACTTTGTCCATCCAAAACGAACTTTGTACTTTGCTATGAAGGTCCACCAGGAATGAGTTTTTATGCAAAAACTGTCTATTTCAACTAAATTCATCCATCCAAAACGAACTTTGTACTTTGCTATGAAGTTCCACCAGGAATGAGTTTTCATGCAAAAACTGTCTATTTCAACTAAATTCATCCATCCAAAACGAACTTTGTACTTTGCTATGAAGTTCCACCAGGAATGAGTTTTCATGCAAAAACTGTCTATTTCAACTAACTTTGTCCATCCAAAACGAACTTTGTACTTTGCTATGAAGTTCCACCAGGAATGAGTTTTCATGCAAGAACTGTCTATTTCAACTAACTTTGTCCATCCAAAACGAACTTTGTACTTTGCTATGAAGGTCCACCAGGAATGAGTTTTTATGCAAAAACTGTCTATTTCAACTAAATTGATCCATCCAAAACGAACTTTGTACTTTGCTATGAAGTTCCACCAGGAATGAGTTTTTATGCAAAAACTGTCTATTTCAACTAACTTTGTCCATCCAAAACGAACTTTGTACTTTGCTATGAAGTTCCACCAGGAATGAGTTTTCATGCAAAAACTGTCTATTTCAACTAAATTCATCCATCCAAAACGAACTTTGTACTTTGCTATGAAGTTCCACCAGGAATGAGTTTTCATGCAAAAACTGTCTATTTCAACTAACTTTGTCCATCCAAAACGAACTTTGTACTTTGCTATGAAGTTCCACCAGGAATGAGTTTTCATGCAAAAACTGTCTATTTCAACTAAATTGATCCATCCAAAACGAACTTTGTACTTTGCTATGAAGTTCCACCAGGAATGAGTTTTTATGCAAAAACTGTCTATTTCAACTAAATTGATCCATCCAAAACGAACTTTGTACTTTGCTATGAAGTTCCACCAGGAATGAGTTTTTATGCAAAAACTGTCTATTTCAACTAACTTTGTCCATCCAAAACGAACTTTGTACTTTGCTATGAAGTTCCACCAGGAATGAGTTTTCATGCAAAAACTGTCTATTTTAACTAAATTGATCCATCCGAAACGAATTTTGTACTTTGCTATGAAGTTCCACCAGGAATGAGTTTTCATGCAAAAACTGTCTATTTCAACTAAATTCGTCCATCCGAAACGAACTTTGTACTTTGCTATGAAGTTCTACCAGGAATGAGTTTTCATGCAAAAACTGTCTATTTCAACTAACTTTGTCCATCCAAAACGAACTTTGTACTTTGCTATGAAGTTCCACCAGGAATGAGTTTTCATGCAAAAACTGTCTATTTCAACTAACTTTGTCCATCCAAAACGAACTTTGTACTTTGCTATGAAGTTCCACCAGGAATGAGTTTTCATGCAAAAACTGTCTATTTCAACTAAATTGATCCATCCGAAACGAATTTTGTACTTTGCTATGAAGTTCCACCAGGAATGAGTTTTCATGCAAAAACTGTCTATTTCAACTAAATTCGTCCATCCGATACGAACTTTGTACTTTGCTATGAAGTTCTACCAGGAATGAGTTTTCATGCAAAAACTGTCTATTTCAACTAAATTGATCCATCCAAAACGAACTTTGTACTTTGCTATGAAGTTCCACCAGGAATGAGTTTTCATGCAAAAACTGTCTATTTCAACTAAATTGATCCATCCAAAACGAACTTTGTACTTTGCTATGAAGTTCCACCAGGAATGAGTTTTCATGCAAAAACTGTCTATTTCAACTAAATTCATCCATCCAAAACGAACTTTGTACTTTGCTATGAAGTTCCACCAGGAATGAGTTTTCATGCAAAAACTGTCTATTTCAACTAACTTTGTCCATCCAAAACGAACTTTGTACTTTGCTATGAAGTTCCACCAGGAATGAGTTTTCATGCAAAAACTGTCTTTTTCAACTAACTTTGTCCATCCAAAACGAACTTTGTACTTTGCTATGAAGTTCCACCAGGAATGAGTTTTTATGCAAAAACTGTCTATTTCAACTAACTTTGTCCATCCAAAACGAACTTTGTACTTTGCTATGAAGTTCCACCAGGAATGAGTTTTCATGCAAAAACTGTCTATTTCAACTAAATTGTTCCATCCGAAACGAATTTTGTACTTTGCTATGAAGTTCCACCAGGAATGAGTTTTTATGCAAGAACTGTCTATTTAAACTAAATTGATCCATCCAAAACGAACTTTGTACTTTGCTATGAAGTTCCACCAGGAATGAGTTTTTATGCAAAAACTGTCTATTTCAACTAACTTTGTCCACCCAAAACGAACTTTGTACTTTGCTTTGAAGTTCCACCAGGAATGAGTTTTCATGCAAAAACTGTCTATTTCAACTAACTTTGTCCATCCAAAACGAACTTTGTACTTTGCTATGAAGTTCCACCAGGAATGAGTTTTCATGCAAGAACTGTCTATTTCAACTAAATTGATCCATTCGAAACGAATTTTGTACTTTGCTATGAAGTTCCACCAGGAATGAGTTTTCATGCAAAAACTGTCTATTTCAACTAAATTCGTCCATCCGATACGAACTTTGTACTTTGCTATGAAGTTCTACCAGGAATGAGTTTTCATGGAAAAACTGTCTATTTCAACTAACTTTGTCCATCCAAAACGAACTTTGTACTTTGCTATGAAGTTCCACCAGGAATGAGTTTTCATGCAAAAACTGTCTATTTCAACTAAATTGATCCATCCAAAACGAACTTTGTACTTTGCTATGAAGTTCCACCAGGAATGAGTTTTCATGCAAAAACTGTCTATTTCAACTAACTTTGTCCATCCAAAACGAACTTTGTACTTTGCTATGAAGTTCCACCAGGAATGAGTTTTCATGCAAAAACTGTCTATTTCAACTAAATTGATCCATCCAAAACGAACTTTGTACTTTGCTATGAAGTTCCACCAGGAATGAGTTTTCATGCAAAAACTGTCTATTTCAACTAAATTGATCCATCCAAAACGAACTTTGTACTTTGCTATGAAGTTCCACCAGGAATGAGTTTTCATGCAAAAACTGTCTATTTCAACTAAATTGATCCATCCAAAACGAACTTTGTACTTTGCTATGAAGTTCCACCAGGAATGAGTTTTCATGCAAAAACTGTCTATTTCAACTAACTTTGTCCATCCAAAACGAACTTTGTACTTTGCTATGAAGTTCCACCAGGAATGAGTTTTCATGCAAAAACTGTCTATTTCAACTAACTTTGTCCATCCAAAACGAACTTTGTACTTTGCTATGAAGTTCCACCAGGAATGAGTTTTCATGCAAAAACTGTCTATTTCAACTAAATTGATCCATCCAAAACGAACTTTGTACTTTGCTATGAAGTTCCACCAGGAATGAGTTTTCATGCAAAAACTGTCTATTTCAACTAACTTTGTCCATCCAAAACGAACTTTGTACTTTGCTATGAAGTTCCACCAGGAATGAGTTTTCATGCAAAAACTGTCTATTTCAACTAAATTGATCCATCCAAAACGAACTTTGTACTTTGCTATGAAGTTCCACCAGGAATGAGTTTTCATGCAAAAACTGTCTATTTCAACTAACTTTGTCCATCCAAAACGAACTTTGTACTTTGCTATGAAGCTCCACCAGGAATGAGTTTTCATGCAAAAACTGTCTATTTCAACTAACTTTGTCCATCCAAAACGAACTTTGTACTTTGCTATGAAGTTCCACCAGGAATGAGTTTTCATGCAAAAACTGTCTATTTTAACTAAATTGATCCATCCAAAACGAACTTTGTACTTTGCTATGAAGTTCCACCAGGAATGAGTTTTCATGCAAAAACTGTCTATTTCAACTAAATTGATCCATCCAAAACGAACTTTGTACTTTGCTATGAAGTTCCACCAGGAATGAGTTTTCATGCAAAAACTGTCTATTTTAACTAAATTGATCCATCCGATACGAACTTTGTTCTTTGCTATGAAGTTCCACCAGGAATGAGTTTTCATGCAAGAACTGTCTATTTCAACTAAATTGATCCATCCAAAACGAACTTTGTACTTTGCTATGAAGCTCCACCAGGAATGAGTTTTCATGCAAAAACTGTCTATTTTAACTAAATTGATCCATCCAAAACGAACTTTGTACTTTGTTATGAAGTTCCACCAGGAATGAGTTTTCATGCAAAAACTGTCTATTTCAACTAACTTTGTCCATCCAAAACGAACTTTGTACTTTGCTATGAAGCTCCACCAGGAATGAGTTTTCATGCAAAAACTGTCTATTTCAACTAAATTGATCCATCCAAAACGAACTTTGTACTTTGCTATGAAGTTCCACCAGGAATGAGTTTTCATGCAAGAACTGTCTATTTTAACTAAATTGATCCATCCAAAACGAACTTTGTACTTTGCTATGAAGTTCCACCAGGAATGAGTTTTCATGCAAAAACTGTCTATTTCAACTAAATTGATCCATCCAAAACGAACTTTGTACTTTGCTATGAAGTTTCACCAGGAATGAGTTTTCATGCAAAAACTGTCTATTTCAACTAACTTTGTCCATCCAAAACGAACTTTGTACTTTGCTATGAAGCTCCACCAGGAATGAGTTTTCATGCAAAAACTGTCTATTTCAACTAACTTTGTCCATCCAAAACGAACTTTGTACTTTGCTATGAAGTTCCACCAGGAATGAGTTTTCATGCAAAAACTGTCTATTTTAACTAAATTGATCCATCCAAAACGAACTTTGTACTTTGCTATGAAGTTCCACCAGGAATGAGTTTTCATGCAAAAACTGTCTATTTCAACTAAATTGATCCATCCAAAACGAACTTTGTACTTTGCTATGAAGTTCCACCAGGAATGAGTTTTCATGCAAAAACTGTCTATTTTAACTAAATTGATCCATCCAAAACGAACTTTGTACTTTGCTATGAAGTTCCACCAGGAATGAGTTTTCATGCAAGAACTGTCTATTTCAACTAAATTGATCCATCCAAAACGAACTTTGTACTTTGCTATGAAGCTCCACCAGGAATGAGTTTTCATGCAAAAACTGTCTATTTTAACTAAATTGATCCATCCAAAACGAACTTTGTACTTTGCTATGAAGTTCCACCAGGAATGAGTTTTCATGCAAAAACTGTCTATTTCAACTAACTTTGTCCATCCAAAACGAACTTTGTACTTTGCTATGAAGCTCCACCAGGAATGAGTTTTCATGCAAAAACTGTCTATTTCAACTAAATTGATCCATCCAAAACGAACTTTGTACTTTGCTATGAAGTTCCATTAGGAATGAGTTTTCATGCAAGAACTGTCTATTTTAACTAAATTGATCCATCCAAAACGAACTTTGTACTTTGCTATGAAGTTCCACCAGGAATGAGTTTTCATGCAAGAACTGTCTATTTCAACTAACTTTGTCCATCCAAAACGAACTTTGTACTTTGCTATGAAGTTCCACCAGGAATGAGTTTTCATGCAAAAACTGTCTATTTTAACTAAATTCGTCCATCCGATTCGAACTTTGTACTTTGCTATGAAGTTCCACCAGGAATGAGTTTTCATGCAAAAACTGTCTATTTCAACTAACTTTGTCCATCCAAAACGAACTTTGTACTTTGCTATGAAGTTCCACCAGGAATGAGTTTTCATGCAAAAACTGTCTATTTCAACTAACTTTGTCCATCCAAAACGAACTTTGTACTTTGCTATGAAGCTCCACCAGGAATGAGTTTTCATGCAAGAACTGTCTATTTTAACTAAATTGATCCATCCAAAACGAACTTTGTACTTTGCTATGAAGTTCCACCAGGAATGAGTTTTCATGCAAAAACTGTCTATTTCAACTAACTTTGTCCATCCAAAACGAACTTTGTACTTTGCTATGAAGTTCCACCAGGAATGAGTTTTCATGCAAAAACTGTCTATTTCAACTAACTTTGTCCATCCAAAACGAACTTTGTACTTTGCTATGAAGCTCCACCAGGAATGAGTTTTCATGCACAAACTGTCTATTTTAACTAAATTGATCCATCCAAAACGAACTTTGTACTTTGCTATGAAGTTCCACCAGGAATGAGTTTTCATGCAAAAACTGTCTATTTCAACTTTATTCGTCCATCTTATTCGAACTTTGTACTTTGCTATGAAGTTCCACCAGGAATGAGTTTTCATGCAAAAACTGTCTATTTTAACTAAATTGATCCATCCAAAACGAACTTTGTACTTTGCTATGAAG
The DNA here is from genome assembly GCF_943734755.1 of Anopheles moucheti. Classification (NCBI taxonomy): domain Eukaryota; kingdom Metazoa; phylum Arthropoda; class Insecta; order Diptera; family Culicidae; genus Anopheles; species Anopheles moucheti. Next base: position 95,568 of record NW_026453736.1, read on the forward strand.
TTCCACCAGGAATGAGTTTTCATGCAAAAACTGTCTATTTTAACTAAATTGATCCATCCAAAACGAACTTTGTACTTTGCTATGAAGTTCCACCAGGAATGAGTTTTCATGCACAAACTGTCTATTTTAACTAAATTGATCCATCCAAAACGAACTTTGTACTTTGCTATGAAGTTCCACCAGGAATGAGTTTTCATGCAAAAACTGTCTATTTCAACTAACTTTGTCCATCCAAAACGAACTTTGTACTTTGCTATGAAGCTCCACCAGGAATGAGTTTTCATGCACAAACTGTCTATTTTAACTAAATTGATCCATCCAAAACGAACTTTGTACTTTGCTATGAAGTTCCACCAGGAATGAGTTTTCATGCAAAAACTGTCTATTTCAACTAACTTTGTCCATCCAAAACGAACTTTGTACTTTGCTATGAAGTTCCACCAGGAATGAGTTTTCATGCAAGAACTGTCTATTTCAACTAAATTGATCCATCCAAAACGAACTTTGTACTTTGCTATGAAGCTCCACCAGGAATGAGTTTTCATGCAAAAACTGTCTATTTTAACTTAATTGATCCATCCAAAACGATTTTTGTACTTTGCTATGAAGTTCCACCAGGAATGAGTTTTCATGCAAGAACTGTCTATTTCAACTAACTTTGTCCATCCAAAACGAACTTTGTACTTTGCTATGAAGTTCCACCAGGAATGAGTTTTTATGCAAAAACTGTCTATTTCAACTAACTTTGTCCATCCAAAACGAACTTTGTACTTTGCTATGAAGTTCCACCAGGAATGAGTTTTTATGCAAAAACTGTCTATTTCAACTAACTTTGTCCATCCAAAACGAACTTTGTACTTTGCTATGAAGTTCCACCAGGAATGAGTTTTCATGCAAAAACTGTCTATTTCAACTAAATTGATCCATCCAAAACGAACTTTGTACTTTGCTATGAAGTTCCACCAGGAATGAGTTTTCATGCAAGAACTGTCTATTTCAACTAAATTGATCCATCCGAAACGAACTTTGTACTTTGCTATGAAGTTCCACCAGGAATGAGTTTTTATGCAAAAACTGTCTATTTCAACTAACTTTGTCCATCCAAAACGAACTTTGTACTTTGCTATGAAGTTCCACCAGGAATGAGTTTTCATGCAAAAACTGTCTTTTTCAACTAACTTTGTCCATCCAAAACGAACTTTGTACTTTGCTATGAAGTTCCACCAGGAATGAGTTTTTATGCAAAAACTGTCTATTTCAACTAACTTTGTCCATCGAAAACGAACTTTGTACTTTGCTATGAAGTTCCACCAGGAATGAGTTTTCATGCAAAAGCTGTCTATTTTAACTAACTTTGTCCATCCAAAACGAACTTTGTACTTTGCTATGAAGTTCCACCAGGAATGAGTTTTCATGCAAAAACTGTCTATTTCAACTAACTTTGTCCATCCAAAACGAACTTTGTACTTTGCTATGAAGTTCCACCAGGAATGAGTTTTCATGCAAGAACTGTCTATTTCAACTAAATTGATCCATCCAAAACGAACTTTGTACTTTGCTATGAAGCTCCACCAGGAATGAGTTTTCATGCACAAACTGTCTATTTTAACTAAATTGATCCATCCAAAACGAACTTTGCACTTTGCTATGAAGTTCCACCAGGAATGAGTTTTCATGCAAAAACTGTCTATTTCAACTAACTTTGTCCATCCAAAACGAACTTTGTACTTTGCTATGAAGTTCCACCAGGAATGAGTTTTCATGCAAGAACTGTCTATTTCAACTAAATTGATCCATCCAAAACGAACTTTGTACTTTGCTATGAAGTTCCACCAGGAATGAGTTTTCATGCAAAAACTGTCTATTTTAACTAAATTGATCCATCCAAAACGAACTTTGTACTTTGCTATGAAGTTCCACCAGGAATGAGTTTTCATGCACAAACTGTCTATTTCAACTAAATTGATCCATCCAAAACGAACTTTGTACTTTGCTATGAAGTTCCACCAGGAATGAGTTTTCATGCAAAAACTGTCTATTTCAACTAACTTTGTCCATCCAAAACGAACTTTGTACTTTGCTATGAAGTTCCACCAGGAATGAGTTTTCATGCAAAAACTGTCTATTTCAACTAACTTTGTCCATCCAAAACGAACTTTGTACTTTGCTATGAAGTTCCACCAGGAATGAGTTTTCATGCAAAAACTGTCTATTTCAACTAAATTGATCCATCCAAAACGAACTTTGTACTTTGCTATGAAGTTCCACCAGGAATGAGTTTTCATGCACAAACTGTCTATTTCAACTAAATTGATCCATCCAAAACGAACTTTGCACTTTGCTATGAAGTTCCACCAGGAATGAGTTTTCATGCAAAAACTGTCTATTTCAACTAACTTTGTCCATCCAAAACGAACTTTGTACTTTGCTATGAAGTTCCACCAGGAATGAGTTTTCATGCAAGAACTGTCTATTTCAACTAAATTGATCCATCCAAAACGAACTTTGTACTTTGCTATGAAGTTCCACCAGGAATGAGTTTTCATGCAAGAACTGTCTATTTCAACTAAATTGATCCATCCAAAACGAACTTTGTACTTTGCTATGAAGCTCCACCAGGAATGAGTTTTCATGCAAAAACTGTCTATTTCAACTAACTTTGTCCATCCAAAACGAACTTTGTATTTTGCTATGAAGTTCCACCAGGAATGAGTTTTCATGCACAAACTGTCTATTTCAACTAAATTGATCCATCCAAAACGAACTTTGTACTTTGCTATGAAGTTCCACCAGGAATGAGTTTTCATGCAAAAACTGTCTATTTCAACTAACTTTGTCCATCCAAAACGAACTTTGTACTTTGCTATGAAGCTCCACCAGGAATGAGTTTTCATGCACAAACTGTCTATTTCAACTAAATTGATCCATCCAAAACGAACTTTGTACTTTGCTATGAAGTTCCACCAGGAATGAGTTTTCATGCAAAAACTGTCTATTTCAACTAACTTTGTCCATCCAAAACGAACTTTGTACTTTGCTATGAAGTTCCACCAGGAATGAGTTTTCATGCAAGAACTGTCTATTTCAACTAAATTGATCCATCCAAAACGAACTTTGTACTTTGCTATGAAGCTCCACCAGGAATGAGTTTTCATGCAAAAACTGTCTATTTTAACTAAATTGATCCATCCAAAACGAACTTTGTACTTTGCTATGAAGTTCCACCAGGAATGAGTTTTCATGCAAAAACTGTCTATTTCAACTAACTTTGTCCATCCAAAACGAACTTTGTACTTTGCTATGAAGCTCCACCAGGAATGAGTTTTCATGCACAAACTGTCTATTTTAACTTAATTGATCCATCCAAAACGAACTTTGTACTTTGCTATGAAGTTCCACCAGGAATGAGTTTTCATGCAAGAACTGTCTATTTCAACTAACTTTGTCCATCCAAAACGAACTTTGTACTTTGCTATGAAGTTCCACCAGGAATGAGTTTTTATGCAAAAACTGTCTATTTCAACTAACTTTGTCCATCCAAAACGAACTTTGTACTTTGCTATGAAGTTCCACCAGGAATGAGTTTTTATGCAAAAACTGTCTATTTCAACTAACTTTGTCCATCCAAAACGAACTTTGTACTTTGCTATGAAGTTCCACCAGGAATGAGTTTTCATGCAAAAACTGTCTATTTCAACTAAATTGATCCATCCAAAACGAACTTTGTACTTTGCTATGAAGTTCCACCAGGAATGAGTTTTCATGCAAGAACTGTCTATTTCAACTAAATTGATCCATCCGAAACGAACTTTGTACTTTGCTATGAAGTTCCACCAGGAATGAGTTTTTATGCAAAAACTGTCTATTTCAACTAACTTTGTCCATCCAAAACGAACTTTGTACTTTGCTATGAAGTTCCACCAGGAATGAGTTTTCATGCAAAAACTGTCTATTTCAACTAACTTTGTCCATCCAAAACGAACTTTGTACTTTGCTATGAAGTTCCACCAGGAATGAGTTTTTATGCAAAAACTGTCTATTTCAACTAACTTTGTCCATCGAAAACGAACTTTGTACTTTGCTATGAAGTTCCACCAGGAATGAGTTTTCATGCAAAAACTGTCTATTTTAACTAAATTGATCCATCCAAAACGAACTTTGTACTTTGCTATGAAGTTCCACCAGGAATGAGTTTTCATGCAAAAACTGTCTATTTCAACTAACTTTGTCCATCCAAAACGAACTTTGTACTTTGCTATGAAGCTCCACCAGGAATGAGTTTTCATGCACAAACTGTCTATTTTAACTAAATTGATCCATCCAAAACGAACTTTGCACTTTGCTATGAAGTTCCACCAGGAATGAGTTTTCATGCAAAAACTGTCTATTTCAACTAACTTTGTCCATCCAAAACGAACTTTGTACTTTGCTATGAAGTTCCACCAGGAATGAGTTTTCATGCAAGAACTGTCTATTTCAACTAAATTGATCCATCCAAAACGAACTTTGTACTTTGCTATGAAGCTCCACCAGGAATGAGTTTTCATGCAAAAACTGTCTATTTTAACTAAATTGATCCATCCAAAACGAACTTTGTACTTTGCTATGAAGTTCCACCAGGAATGAGTTTTCATGCAAAAACTGTCTATTTTAACTAAATTGATCAATCCAAAACGAACTTTGTACTTTGCTATGAAGTTCCACCAGGAATGAGTTTTCATGCACAAACTGTCTATTTTAACTAAATTGATCCATCCAAAACGAACTTTGTACTTTGCTATGAAGTTCCACCAGGAATGAGTTTTCATGCAAAAACTGTCTATTTCAACTAACTTTGTCCATCCAAAACGAACTTTGTACTTTGCTATGAAGCTCCACCAGGAATGAGTTTTCATGCACAAACTGTCTATTTTAACTAAATTGATCCATCCAAAACGAACTTTGTACTTTGCTATGAAGTTCCACCAGGAATGAGTTTTCATGCAAAAACTGTCTATTTCAACTAACTTTGTCCATCCAAAACGAACTTTGTACTTTGCTATGAAGTTCCACCAGGAATGAGTTTTCATGCAAGAACTGTCTATTTCAACTAACTTTGTCCATCCAAAACGAACTTTGTACTTTGCTATGAAGCTCCACCAGGAATGAGTTTTCATGCAAAAACTGTCTATTTTAACTAAATTGATCCATCCAAAACGAACTTTGTAATTTGCTATGAAGTTCCACCAGGAATGAGTTTTCATGCAAAAACTGTCTATTTCAACTAACTTTGTCCATCCAAAACGAACTTTGTACTTTGCTATGAAGCTCCACCAGGAATGAGTTTTCATGCACAAACTGTCTATTTTAACTTAATTGATCCATCCAAAACGAACTTTGTACTTTGCTATGAAGTTCCACCAGGAATGAGTTTTCATGCAAGAACTGTCTATTTCAACTAACTTTGTCCATCCAAAACGAACTTTGTACTTTGCTATGAAGTTCCACCAGGAATGAGTTTTTATGCAAAAACTGTCTATTTCAACTAACTTTGTCCATCCAAAACGAACTTTGTACTTTGCTATGAAGTTCCACCAGGAATGAGTTTTTATGCAAAAACTGTCTATTTCAACTAACTTTGTCCATCCAAAACGAACTTTGTACTTTGCTATGAAGTTCCACCAGGAATGAGTTTTCATGCAAAAACTGTCTATTTCAACTAAATTGATCCATCCAAAACGAACTTTGTACTTTGCTATGAAGTTCCACCAGGAATGAGTTTTCATGCAAGAACTGTCTATTTCAACTAAATTGATCCATCCAAAACGAACTTTGTACTTTGCTATGAAGCTCCACCAGGAATGAGTTTTCATGCACAAACTGTCTATTTTAACTAAATTGATCCATCCAAAACGAACTTTGTACTTTGCTATGAAGTTCCACCAGGAATGAGTTTTCATGCAAAAACTGTCTATTTCAACTAACTTTGTCCATCCAAAACGAACTTTGTACTTTGCTATGAAGTTCCACCAGGAATGAGTTTTTATGCAAAAACTGTCTATTTCAACTAACTTTGTCCATCCAAAACGAACTTTGTACTTTGCTATGAAGTTCCACCAGGAATGAGTTTTCATGCAAAAACTGTCTATTTCAACTAACTTTGTCCATCCAAAACGAACTTTGTACTTTGCTATGAAGTTCCACCAGGAATGAGTTTTTATGCAAAAACTGTCTACTTCAACTAACTTTGTCCATCGAAAACGAACTTTGTACTTTGCTATGAAGTTCCACCAGGAATGAGTTTTCATGCAAAAACTGTCTATTTTAACTAAATTGATCCATCTTAAACGAACTTTGTACTTTGCTATGAAGTTCCACCAGGAATGAGTTTTCATGCAAAAACTGTCTATTTCAACTAACTTTGTCCATCCAAAACGAACTTTGTACTTTGCTATGAAGCTCCACCAGGAATGAGTTTTCATGCACAAACTGTCTATTTTAACTAAATTGATCCATCCAAAACGAACTTTGCACTTTGCTATGAAGTTCCACCAGGAATGAGTTTTCATGCAAGAACTGTCTATTTCAACTAAATTGATCCATCCAAAACGAACTTTGTACTTTGCTATGAAGCTCCACCAGGAATGAGTTTTCATGCAAAAACTGTCTATTTTAACTAAATTGATCCATCCAAAACGAACTTTGTACTTTGCTATGAAGTTCCACCAGGAATGAGTTTTCATGCAAAAACTGTCTATTTTAACTAAATTGATCCATCCAAAACGAACTTTGTACTTTGCTATGAAGTTCCACCAGGAATGAGTTTTCATGCACAAACTGTCTATTTTAACTAAATTGATCCATCCAAAACGAACTTTGTACTTTGCTATGAAGTTCCACCAGGAATGAGTTTTCATGCAAAAACTGTCTATTTCAACTAACTTTGTCCATCCAAAACGAACTTTGTACTTTGCTATGAAGTTCCACCAGGAATGAGTTTTTATGCAAAAACTGTCTATTTCAACTAACTTTGTCCATCCAAAACGAACTTTGTACTTTGCTATGAAGTTCCACCAGGAATGAGTTTTCATGCAAGAACTGTCTATTTCAACTAAATTGATCCATCCAAAACGAACTTTGTACTTTGCTATGAAGCTCCACCAGGAATGAGTTTTCATGCAAAAACTGTCTATTTTAACTAAATTGATCCATCCAAAACGAACTTTGTACTTTGCTATGAAGTTCCACCAGGAATGAGTTTTCATGCAAAAACTGTCTATTTTAACTAAATTGATCCATCCAAAACGAACTTTGTACTTTGCTATGAAGCTCCACCAGGAATGAGTTTTCATGCAAAAACTGTCTATTTCAACTAAATTGATCCATCCAAAACGAACTTTGTACTTTGCTATGAAGTTCCACCAGGAATGAGTTTTTATGCAAAAACTGTCTATTTCAACTAACTTTGTCCATCCAAAACGAACTTTGTACTTTGCTATGAAGTTCCACCAGGAATGAGTTTTCATGCAAAAACTGTCTATTTCAACTAACTTTGTCCATCCAAAACGAACTTTGTACTTTGCTATGAAGTTCCACCAGGAATGAGTTTTCATGCAAAAACTGTCTATTTCAACTAACTTTGTCCATCCAAAACGAACTTTGTACTTTGCTATGAAGTTCCACCAGGAATGAGTTTTCATGCAAAAACTGTCTATTTCAACTAACTTTGTCCATCCAAAACGAACTTTGTACTTTGCTATGAAGTTCCACCAGGAATGAGTTTTCATGCAAAAACTGTCTATTTCAACTAAATTGATCCATCCAAAACGAACTTTGTACTTTGCTATGAAGTTCCACCAGGAATGAGTTTTTATGCAAAAACTGTCTATTTCAACTAACTTTGTCCATCCAAAACGAACTTTGTACTTTGCTATGAAGTTCCACCAGGAATGAGTTTTCATGCAAAAACTGTCTATTTCAACTAAATTGATCCATCCAAAACGAACTTTGTACTTTGCTATGAAGTTCCACCAAGAATGAGTTTTTATGCAAAAACTGTCTATTTCAACTAACTTTGTCCATCCAAAACGAACTTTGTACTTTGCTATGAAGTTCCACCAGGAATGAGTTTTCATGCAAAAACTGTCTATTTCAACTAACTTTGTCCATCCAAAACGAACTTTGTACTTTGCTATGAAGTTCCACCAGGAATGAGTTTTTATGCAAAAACTGTCTATTTCAACTAACTTTGTCCATCCAAAACGAACTTTGTACTTTGCTATGAAGTTCCACCAGGAATGAGTTTTCATGCAAAAACTGTCTATTTCAACTAACTTTGTCCATCCAAAACGAACTTTGTACTTTGCTATGAAGTTCCACCAGGAATGAGTTTTCATGCAAAAACTGTCTATTTTAACTAAATTGATCCATCCAAAACGAACTTTGTACTTTGCTATGAAGTTCCACCAGGAATGAGTTTTCATGCAAAAACTGTCTATTTCAACTAACTTTGTCCATCCAAAACGAACTTTGTACTTTGCTATGAAGTTCCACCAGGAATGATTTTTCATGCAAAAACTGTCTATTTCAACTAAATTGATCCATCCAAAACGAACTTTGTACTTTGCTATGAAGTTCCACCAGGAATGAGTTTTCATGCAAAAACTGTCTATTTCAACTAAATTGATCCATCCAAAACGAACTTTGTACTTTGCTATGAAGTTCCACCAGGAATGAGTTTTCATGCAAAAACTGTCTATTTCAACTAAATTGATCCATCCAAAACGAACTTTGTACTTTGCTATGAAGTTCCACCAGGAATGAGTTTTCATGCAAAAACTGTCTATTTCAACTAACTTTGTCCATCTAAAACGAACTTTGTACTTTGCTATGAAGTTCTACCAGGAATGAGTTTTCATGCAAAAACTGTCTATTTCAACTTTATTCGTCCATCCAAAACGAACTTTGTACTTTGCTATGAAGTTCCACCAGGAATGAGTTTTCATGCAAAAACTGTCTATTTCAACTAACTTTGTCCATCCAAAACGAACTTTGTACTGTGCTATGAAATTCCACCAGGAATGAGTTTTCATGCAAAAACTGTCTATTTCAACTAAATTGATCCATCCAAAACGAACTTTGTACTTTGCTATGAAGTTCCACCAGGAATGAGTTTTCATGCAAAAACTGTCTATTTCAACTAAATTGATCCATCCAAAACGAACTTTGTACTTTGCTATGAAGTTCCACCAGGAATGAGTTTTCATGCAAAAACTGTCTATTTCAACTAAATTGATCCATCCAAAACGAACTTTGTACTTTGCTATGAAGTTCCACCAGGAATGAGTTTTTATGCAAAAACTGTCTATTTCAACTAACTTTGTCCATCCAAAACGAACTTTGTACTTTGCTATGAAGTTCCACCAGGAATGAGTTTTCATGCAAAAACTGTCTATTTCAACTAACTTTGTCCATCCAAAACGAACTTTGTACTGTGCTATGAAGTTCCACCAGGAATGAGTTTTCATGCAAAAACTGTCTATTTCAACTAACTTTGTCCATCCAAAACGAACTTTGTACTTTGCTATGAAGTTCCACCAGGAATGAGTTTTCATGCAAAAACTGTCTATTTCAACTAAATTGATCCATCCAAAACGAACTTTGTACTTTGCTATGAAGTTCCACCAGGAATGAGTTTTCATGCAAAAACTGTCTATTTCAACTAAATTGATCCATCCAAAACGAACTTTGTACTTTGCTATGAAGTTCCACCAGGAATGAGTTTTCATGCAAAAACTGTCTATTTCAACTAACTTTGTCCATCTAAAACGAACTTTGTACTTTGCTATGAAGTTCTACCAGGAATGAGTTTTCATGCAAAAACTGTCTATTTCAACTTTATTCGTCCATCCAAAACGAACTTTGTACTTTGCTATGAAGTTCCACCAGGAATGAGTTTTCATACAAAAACTGTCTATTTCAACTTAATTCGTCCATCCAAAACGAACTTTGTACTTTGCTATGAAGTTCCACCAGGAATGAGTTTTCATGCAAAAACTGTCTATTTCAACTAAATTGATCCATCCAAAACGAACTTTGTACTTTGCTATGAAGTTCCACCAGGAATGAGTTTTTATGCAAAAACTGTCTATTTCAACTAACTTTGTCCATCCAAAACGAACTTTGTACTTTGCTATGAAGTTCCACCAGGAATGAGTTTTCATGCAAAAACTATCTATTTCAACTAAATTGATCCATCCAAAACGAACTTTGTACTTTGCTATGAAGTTCCACCAGGAATGAGTTTTCATGCAAAAACTGTCTATTTCAACTAAATTGATCCATCCAAAACGAGCTTTGTACTTTGCTATGAAGTTCCACCAGGAACGAGTTTTCATGCAAAAACTGTCTATTTCAACTAAATTGATCCATCCAAAACGAGCTTTGTACTTTGCTATGAAGTTCCACCAGGAATGAGTTTTCATGCAAAAACTGTCTATTTCAACTTAATTCGTCCATCTGATTCGAACTTTGTACTTTGCTATGAAGTTCCACCAGGAATGAGTTTTCATACAAAAACTGTCTATTTCAACTAAATTGATCCATCCAAAACGAACTTTGTACTTTGCTATGAAGTTCCACCAGGAATGAGTTTTCATGCAAAAACTGTCTATTTCAACTAAATTGATCCATCCAAAACGAACTTTTTACTTTGCTATGAAGTTCCACCAGGAATGAGTTTTCATGCAAAAACTGTCTATTTCAACTAAATTGATCCATCCAAAACGAGCTTTGTACTTTGCTATGAAGTTCCACCAGGAATGAGTTTTCATACAAAAACTGTCTATTTCAACTAAATTGATCCATCCAAAACGAACTTTGTACTTTGCTATGAAGTTCCACCAGGAATGAGTTTTCATGCAAAAACTGTCTATTTCAACTAAATTGATCCATCCAAAACGAACTTTGTACTTTGCTATGAAGTTCCACCAGGAATGAGTTTTTATGCAAAAACTGTCTATTTCAACTAACTTTGTCCATCCAAAACGAACTTTGTACTTTGCTATGAAGTTCCACCAGGAATGAGTTTTCATGCAAAAACTGTCTATTTCAACTAAATTGGTGCATCCGATACGAACTTTGTACTTTGCTATGAAGTTCCACCAGGAATGAGTTTTCATGCAAAAACTGTCTATTTCAACTAAATTGATCCATCCAAAACGAACTTTGTACTTTGCTATGAAGTTCCACCAGGAATGAGTTTTTATGCAAAAACTGTCTATTTCAACTAACTTTGTCCATCTAAAACGAACTTTGTACTTTGCTATGAAGTTCTACCAGGAATGAGTTTTCATGCAAAAACTGTCTATTTCAACTTAATTCGTCCATCCAAAACGAACTTTGTACTTTGCTATGAAGTTCCACCAGGAATGAGTTTTCATGCAAAAACTGTCTATTTCAACTTAATTCGTCCATCCAAAACGAACTTTGTACTTTGCTATGAAGTTCCACCAGGAATGAGTTTTCATGCAAAAACTGTCTATTTCAACTAAATTGATCCATCCAAAACGAACTTTGTACTTTGCTATGAAGTTCCACCAGGAATGAGTTTTCATGCAAAAACTGTCTATTTCAACTAACTTTGTCCATCTAAAACGAACTTTGTACTTTGCTATGAAGTTCTACCAGGAATGAGTTTTCATGCAAAAACTGTCTATTTCAACTTTATTCGTCCATCTTATTCGAACTTTGTACTTTGCTATGAAGTTCCACCAGGAATGAGTTTTCATACAAAAACTGTCTATTTCAACTTAATTCGTCCATCGTTGTACTTTGCTATGAAGTTCCACCAGGAATGAGTTTTCATGCAAAAACTGTCTATTTCAACTAACTTTGTCCATCCAAAACGAACTTTGTACTTTGCTATGAAGTTCCACCAGGAATGAGTTTTCATGCAAAAACTGTCTATTTCAACTAACTTTGTCCATCCAAAACGAACTTTGTACTTTGCTATGAAGTTCCACCAGGAATGAGTTTTCATACAAAAACTGTCTATTTCAACTTAATTCGTCCATCCAAAACAAACTTTGTACTTTGCTATGAAGTTCCACCAGGAATGAGTTTTCATGCAAAAACTGTCTATTTCAACTAAATTGATCCATCCAAAACGAACTTTTTACTTTGCTATGAAGTTCCACCAGGAATGAGTTTTCATGCAAAAACTGTCTATTTCAACTAACTTTGTCCATCCAAAACGAACTTTGTACTTTGCTATGAAGTTCCACCAGGAATGAGTTTTCATGCAAAAACTATCTATTTCAACTAAATTGATCCATCCAAAACGAACTTTGTACTTTGCTATGAAGTTCCACCAGGAATGAGTTTTCATGCAAAAACTGTCTATTTCAACTAAATTGATCCATCCCAAACGAACTTTGTACTTTGCTATGAAGTTCCACCAGGAATGAGTTTTCATGCAAAAACTGTCTATTTCAACTAACTTTGTCCATCCAAAACGAACTTTGTACTTTGCTATGAAGTTCCACCAGGAATGAGTTTTCATACAAAAACTGTCTATTTCAACTTAATTCGTCCATCCAAAACAAACTTTGTACTTTGCTATGAAGTTCCACCAGGAATGAGTTTTCATGCAAAAACTGTCTATTTCAACTAAATTGATCCATCCAAAACGAACTTTTTACTTTGCTATGAAGTTCCACCAGGAATGAGTTTTCATGCAAAAACTGTCTATTTCAACTAACTTTGTCCATCCAAAACGAACTTTGTACTTTGCTATGAAGTTCCACCAGGAATGAGTTTTCATGCAAAAACTGTCTATTTCAACTTAATTCGTCCATCCAAAACAAACTTTGTACTTTGCTATGAAGTTCCACCAGGAATGAGTTTTCATGCAAAAACTGTCTATTTCAACTAACTTTGTCCATCCAAAACGAACTTTGTACTTTGCTATGAAGTTCCACCAGGAATGAGTTTTCATGCAAAAACTGTCTATTTCAACTTAATTCGTCCATCTGATTCGAACTTTGTACTTTGCTATGAAGTTCCACCAGGAATGAGTTTTCATACAAAAACTGTCTATTTCAACTTAATTCGTCCATCCAAAACGAACTTTGTACTTTGCTATGAAGTTCCACCAGGAATGAGTTTTCATGCAAAAACTGTCTATTTCAACTAACTTTGTCCATCCAAAACGAACTTTGTACTTTGCTATGAAGTTCCACCAGGAATGAGTTTTCATACAAAAATTGTCTATTTCAACTTAATTCGTCCATCCAAAACAAACTTTGTACTTTGCTATGAAGTTCCACCAGGAATGAGTTTTCATGCAAAAACTGTCTATTTCAACTTAATTCGTCCATCCAAAACAAACTTTGTACTTTGCTATGAAGTTCCACCAGGAATGAGTTTTCATGCAAAAACTGTCTATTTCAACTAACTTTGTCCATCCAAAACGAACTTTGTACTTTGCTATGAAGTTCCACCAGGAATGAGTTTTCATACAAAAACTGTCTATTTCAACTTAATTCGTCCATCTGATTCGAACTTTGTACTTTGCTATGAAGTTCCACCAGGAATGAGTTTTCATACAAAAACTGTCTATTTCAACTTAATTCGTCCATCCAAAACAAACTTTGTACTTTGCTATGAAGTTCCACCAGGAATGAGTTTTCATGCAAAAACTGTCTATTTCAACTAACTTTGTCCATCCAAAACGAACTTTGTACTTTGCTATGAAGTTCCACCAGGAATGAGTTTTCATACAAAAACTGTCTATTTCAACTTAATTCGTCCATCCAAAACAAACTTTGTACTTTGCTATGAAGTTCCACCAGGAATGAGTTTTCATGCAAAAACTGTCTATTTCAACTTAATTCGTCCATCCAAAACAAACTTTGTACTTTGCTATGAAGTTCCACCAGGAATGAGTTTTCATGCAAAAACTGTCTATTTCAACTAATTGATCCATCCAAAACGAACTTTGTACTTTGCTATGAAGTTCCACCAGGAATGAGTTTTTATGCAAAAAACTGTCTATTTCAACTAACTTTGTCCATCCAAAACGAACTTTGTACTTTGCTATGAAGTTCCACCAGGAATGAGTTTTCATACAAAAACTGTCTATTTCAACTTAATTCGTCCATCCAAAACAAACTTTGTACTTTGCTATGAAGTTCCACCAGGAATGAGTTTTCATGCAAAAACTGTCTATTTCAACTAACTTTGTCCATCCAAAACGAACTTTGTACTTTGCTATGAAGTTCTACCAGGAATGAGTTTTCATGCAAAAACTGTCTATTTCAACTTAATTCGTCCATCTGATTCGAACTTTGTACTTTGCTATGAAGTTCCACCAGGAATGAGTTTTCATACAAAAACTGTCTATTTCAACTTAATTCGTCCATCCAAAACGAACTTTGTACTTTGCTATGAAGTTCCACCAGGAATGAGTTTTCATGCAAAAAACTGTCTATTTCAACTAAATTGATCCATCCAAAACGAACTTTTTACTTTGCTATGAAGTTCCACCAGGAATGAGTTTTCATGCAAAAACTGTCTATTTCAACTAACTTTGTCCATCCAAAACGAACTTTGTACTTTGCTATGAAGTTCCACCAGGAATGAGTTTTCATACAAAAACTGTCTATTTCAACTTAATTCGTCCATCCAAAACAAACTTTGTACTTTGCTATGAAGTTCCACCAGGAATGAGTTTTCATGCAAAAACTGTCTATTTCAACTAACTTTGTCCATCCAAAACGAACTTTGTACTTTGCTATGAAGTTCCACCAGGAATGAGTTTTCATGCAAAAACTGTCTATTTCAACTAACTTTGTCCATCCAAAACGAACTTTGTACTTTGCTATGAAGTTCCACCAGGAATGAGTTTTCATGCAAAAACTGTCTATTTCAACTAACTTTGTCCATCCAAAACGAACTTTGTACTTTGCTATGAAGTTCCACCAGGAATGAGTTTTCATGCAAAAACTGTCTATTTCACTAACTTTGTCCATCCAAAACGAACTTTGTACTTTGCTATGAAGTTCCACCAGGAATGAGTTTTCATGCAAAAACTGTCTATTTCAACTAACTTTGTCCATCTGATTCGAACTTTGTACTTTGCTATGAAGTTCCACCAGGAATGAGTTTTCATACAAAAACTGTCTATTTCAACTTAATTGATCCATCCAAAACGAACTTTGTACTTTGCTATGAAGTTCCACCAGGAATGAGTTTTCATGCAAAAACTGTCTATTTCAACTTAATTCGTCCATCCAAAACAAACTTTGTACTTTGCTATGAAGTTCCACCAGGAATGAGTTTTCATGCAAAAACTGTCTATTTCAACTAACTTTGTCCATCCAAAACGAACTTTGTACTTTGCTATGAAGTTCCACCAGGAATGAGTTTTCATGCAAAAACTGTCTATTTCAACTAACTTTGTCCATCTGATTCGAACTTTGTACTTTGCTATGAAGTTCCACCAGGAATGAGTTTTCATACAAAAACTGTCTATTTCAACTTAATTGATCCATCCAAAACGAACTTTGTACTTTGCTATGAAGTTCCACCAGGAATGAGTTTTCATGCAAAAACTGTCTATTTCAACTAAATTGATCCATCCAAAACGAACTTTGTACTTTGCTATGAAGTTCCACCAGGAATGAGTTTTCATGCAAAAACTGTCTATTTCAACTAACTTTGTCCATCCAAAACGAACTTTGTACTTTGCTATGAAGTTCCACCAGGAATGAGTTTTCATGCAAAAACTGTCTATTTCAACTTAATTCGTCCATCCAAAACGAACTTTGTACTTTGCTATGAAGTTCCACCAGGAATGAGTTTTCATGCAAAAACTGTCTATTTCAACTAACTTTGTCCATCCAAAACGAACTTTGTACTTTGCTATGAAGTTCTACCAGGAATGAGTTTTAATGCAAAAACTGTCTATTTCAACTTAATTCGTCCATCTGATTCGAACTTTGTACTTTGCTATGAAGTTCCACCAGGAATGAGTTTTCATACAAAAACTGTCTATTTCAACTTAATTCGTCCATCCAAAACGAACTTTGTACTTTGCTATGAAGTTCCACCAGGAATGAGTTTTCATGCAAAAACTGTCTATTTCAACTAAATTGATCCATCCAAAACGAACTTTGTACTTTGCTATGAAGTTCCACCAGGAATGAGTTTTTATGCAAAAACTGTCTATTTCAACTAACTTTGTCCATCCAAAACGAACTTTGTACTTTGCTATGAAGTTCCACCAGGAATGAGTTTTCATGCAAAAACTATCTATTTCAACTAAATTGATCCATCCAAAACGAACTTTGTACTTTGCTATGAAGTTCCACCAGGAATGAGTTTTCATGCAAAAAACTGTCTATTTCAACTAAATTGATCCATCCCAAACGAACTTTGTACTTTGCTATGAAGTTCCACCAGG
>NW_026453737.1:0-107298 GCF_943734755.1 Anopheles moucheti
CAATTTAGTTGAAATAGACAGTTTTTGCATGTAAACTCAATCCTGGTAGAATTCCATAGCAAAGTACAAAGTTCGTATCGGATGCACGAATTACGTTCAAATAGACAGTTTTTGCATGTAGACTCAATCCTGGTAGAATTCCATAGCAAAGTACAAAGTTCGTATCGGATGCACGAATTTAGTTGAAATAGACAGTTTTTGCATGTAAACTCAATCCTGGTAGAATTCCATAGCAAAGTACAAAGTTCGTAACGGATGCACCAATTCAGTTGAAATAGACAGTTTTTGCATGTTAAACTCAATCCTGGTAGAATTCCATAGCAAAGTACAAAGTTCATAACGGATGCACCAATTTAGTTGAAATAGACAGTTTTTGCATGTAAACTCAATCCTGGTAGAATTCCATAGCAAAGTACAAAGTTCGTATCGGATGCACGAATTTAGTTGAAATAGACAGTTTTTGCATGTAAACTCAATCCTGGTAGAATTCCATAGCAATGTACAAAGTTCATAACGGATGCACCAATTTAGTTGAAATAGACAGTTTTTGCATGTAAACTCAATCCTGGTAGAAATTCCATAGCAATGTACAAAGTTCGTATCGGATGCACGAATTTAGTTGAAATCGACAGTTTTTGCATGTAAACTCAATCCTGGTAGAATTCCATAGCAATGTACAAAGTTCATAACGGATGCACCAATTTAGTTGAAATAGACAGTTTTTGCATGTAAACTCAATCCTGGTAGAATTCCATAGCAAAGTACAAAGTTCATAACGGATGCACCAATTTAGTTGAAATAGACAGTTTTTGCATGTAAACTCAATCCTGGTAGAATTCCATAGCAATGTACAAAGTTCGTATCGGATGCACGAATTTAGTTGAAATAGACAGTTTTTGCATGTAAACTCAATCCTGGTAGAATTCCATAGCAAAGTACAAAGTTCGTATCGGATGCACCAATTTAGTTGAAATAGACAGTTTTTGCATGTAAACTCAATCCTGGTAGAATTCCATAGCAATGTACAAAGTTCATAACGGATGCACCAATTTAGTTGAAATAGACAGTTTTTGCATGTAAACTCAATCCTGGTAGAATTCCATAGCAATGTACAAAGTTCGTATCGGATGCACGAATTTAGTTGAAATAGACAGTTTTTGCATGTAAACTCAATCCTGGTAGAATTCCATAGCAATGTACAAAGTTCATAACGGATGCACCAATTTAGTTGAAATAGACAGTTTTTGCATGTAAACTCAATCCTGGTAGAATTCCATAGCAATGTACAAAGTTCGTATCGGATGCACCAATTTAGTTGAAATAGACAGTTTTTGCATGTAAACTCAATCCTGGTAGAATTCCATAGCAATGTACAAAGTTCGTATCGGATGCACGAATTTAGTTGAAATCGACAGTTTTTGCATGTAAACTCAATCCTGGTAGAATTCCATAGCAAAGTACAAAGTTCATAACGGATGCACCAATTTAGTTGAAATAGACAGTTTTTGCATGTAAACTCAATCCTGGTAGAATTCCATAGCAATGTACAAAGTTCATAACGGATGCACCAATTTAGTTGAAATAGACAGTTTTTGCATGTAAACTCAATCCTGGTAGAATTCCATAGCAATGTACAAAGTTCGTATCGGATGCACGAATTTAGTTGAAATAGACAGTTTTTGCATGTAAACTCAATCCTGGTAGAATTCCATAGCAATGTACAAAGTTCATAACGGATGCACCAATTTAGTTGAAATAGACAGTTTTTGCATGTAAACTCAATCCTGGTAGAATTCCATAGCAAAGTACAAAGTTCGTATCGGATGCACCAATTTAGTTGAAATAGACAGTTTTTGCATGTAAACTCAATCCTGGTAGAATTCCATAGCAAAGTACAAAGTTCGTATCGGATGCACCAATTTAGTTGAAATAGACAGTTTTTGCATGTAAACTCAATCCTGGTAGAATTCCATAGCAATGTACAAAGTTCATAACGGATGCACCAATTTAGTTGAAATAGACAGTTTTTGCATGTAAACTCAATCCTGGTAGAATTCCATAGCAATGTACAAAGTTCGTATCGGATGCACGAATTTAGTTGAAATAGACAGTTTTTGCATGTAAACTCAATCCTGGTAGAATTCCATAGCAAAGTACAAAGTTCGTATCGGATGCACGAATTTAGTTGAAATAGACAGTTTTTGCATGTAAACTCAATCCTGGTAGAATTCCATAGCAAAGTACAAAGTTCGTATCGGATGCACCAATTTAGTTGAAATCGACAGTTTTTGCATGTAAACTCAATCCTGGTAGAATTCCATAGCAATGTACAAAGTTCATAACGGATGCACCAATTTAGTTGAAATAGACAGTTTTTGCATGTAAACTCAATCCTGGTAGAATTCCATAGCAAAGTACAAAGTTCGTATCGGATGCACCAATTTAGTTGAAATCGACAGTTTTTGCATGTAAACTCAATCCTGGTAGAATTCCATAGCAATGTACAAAGTTCATAACGGATGCACCAATTTAGTTGAAATAGACAGTTTTTGCATGTAAACTCAATCCTGGTAGAATTCCATAGCAAAGTACAAAGTTCGTATCGGATGCACCAATTTAGTTGAAATAGACAGTTTTTGCATGTAAACTCAATCCTGGTAGAATTCCATAGCAATGTACAAAGTTCATAACGGATGCACCAATTTAGTTGAAATAGACAGTTTTTGCATGTAAACTCAATCCTGGTAGAATTCCATAGCAAAGTACAAAGTTCGTAACGGATGCACCAATTTAGTTGAAATAGACAGTTTTTGCATGTAAACTCAATCCTGGTAGAATTCCATAGCAATGTACAAAGTTCGTATCGGATGCACGAATTTAGTTGAAATAGACAGTTTTTGCATGTAAACTCAATCCTGGTAGAATTCCATAGCAATGTACAAAGTTCATAACGGATGCACCAATTTAGTTGAAATAGACAGTTTTTGCATGTAAACTCAATCCTGGTAGAATTCCATAGCAAAGTACAAAGTTCGTATCGGATGCACCAATTTAGTTGAAATCGACAGTTTTTGCATGTAAACTCAATCCTGGTAGAATTCCATAGCAATGTACAAAGTTCATAACGGATGCACCAATTTAGTTGAAATAGACAGTTTTTGCATGTAAACTCAATCCTGGTAGAATTCCATAGCAATGTACAAAGTTCGTATCGGATGCACGAATTTAGTTGAAATAGACAGTTTTTGCATGTAAACTCAATCCTGGTAGAATTCCATAGCAATGTACAAAGTTCATAACGGATGCACCAATTTAGTTGAAATAGACAGTTTTTGCATGTAAACTCAATCCTGGTAGAATTCCATAGCAAAGTACAAAGTTCGTATCGGATGCACCAATTTAGTTGAAATAGACAGTTTTTGCATGTAAACTCAATCCTGGTAGAATTCCATAGCAATGTACAAAGTTCATAACGGATGCACCAATTTAGTTGAAATAGACAGTTTTTGCATGTAAACTCAATCCTGGTAGAATTCCATAGCAAAGTACAAAGTTCGTAACGGATGCACCAATTTAGTTGAAATAGACAGTTTTTGCATGTAAACTCAATCCTGGTAGAATTCCATAGCAATGTACAAAGTTCGTATCGGATGCACGAATTTAGTTGAAATAGACAGTTTTTGCATGTAAACTCAATCCTGGTAGAATTCCATAGCAATGTACAAAGTTCATAACGGATGCACCAATTTAGTTGAAATAGACAGTTTTTGCATGTAAACTCAATCCTGGTAGAATTCCATAGCAAAGTACAAAGTTCGTATCGGATGCACGAATTTAGTTGAAATAGACAGTTTTTGCATGTAAACTCAATCCTGGTAGAATTCCATAGCAATGTACAAAGTTCGTATCGGATGCACGAATTTAGTTGAAATAGACAGTTTTTGCATGTAAACTCAATCCTGGTAGAATTCCATAGCAATGTACAAAGTTCATAACGGATGCACCAATTTAGTTGAAATAGACAGTTTTTGCATGTAAACTCAATCCTGGTAGAATTCCATAGCAAAGTACAAAGTTCGTATCGGATGCACCAATTTAGTTGAAATCGACAGTTTTTGCATGTAAACTCAATCCTGGTAGAATTCCATAGCAATGTACAAAGTTCATAACGGATGCACCAATTTAGTTGAAATAGACAGTTTTTGCATGTAAACTCAATCCTGGTAGAATTCCATAGCAATGTACAAAGTTCGTATCGGATGCACGAATTTAGTTGAAATAGACAGTTTTTGCATGTAAACTCAATCCTGGTAGAATTCCATAGCAATGTACAAAGTTCATAACGGATGCACCAATTTAGTTGAAATAGACAGTTTTTGCATGTAAACTCAATCCTGGTAGAATTCCATAGCAATGTACAAAGTTCGTATCGGATGCACGAATTTAGTTGAAATAGACAGTTTTTGCATGTAAACTCAATCCTGGTAGAATTCCATAGCAAAGTACAAAGTTCGTATCGGATGCACCAATTTAGTTGAAATAGACAGTTTTTGCATGTAAACTCAATCCTGGTAGAATTCCATAGCAAAGTACAAAGTTCGTATCGGATGCACCAATTTAGTTGAAATAGACAGTTTTTGCATGTAAACTCAATCCTGGTAGAATTCCATAGCAATGTACAAAGTTCGTATCGGATGCACGAATTACGTTGAAATAGACAGTTTTTGCATGTAAACTCAATCCTGGTAGAATTCCATAGCAAAGTACAAAGTTCGCATCGGATGCACGAATTTAGTTGAAATAGACAGTTTTTGCATGTAAACTCAATCCTGGTAGAATTCCATAGCAAAGTACAAAGTTCGTATCGGATGCACCAATTTAGTTGAAATAGACAGTTTTTGCATGTAAACTCAATCCTGGTAGAATTCCATAGCAAAGTACAAAGTTCGTATCGGATGCACCAATTTAGTTGAAATAGACAGTTTTTGCATGTAAACTCAATCCTGGTAGAATTCCATAGCAATGTACAAAGTTCGTATCGGATGCACGAATTACGTTGAAATAGACAGTTTTTGCATGTAAACTCAATCCTGGTAGAATTCCATAGCAAAGTAAAAAGTTCATAACGGATGCACCAATTTAGTTGAAATCGACAGTTTTTGCATGTAAACTCAATCCTGGTAGAATTCCATAGCAAAGTACAAAGTTCGTAACGGATGCACGAATTTAGTTGAAATAGACAGTTTTTGCATGTAAACTCAATCCTGGTAGAATTCCATAGCAAAGTACAAAGTTCGTAACGGATGCACCAATTTAGTTGAAATAGACAGTTTTTGCATGTAAACTCAATCCTGGTAGAATTCCATAGCAAAGTACAAAGTTCGTAACGGATGCACCAATTTAGTTGAAATAGACAGTTTTTGCATGTAAACTCAATCCTGGTAGAATTCCATAGCAAAGTACAAAGTTCGTAACGGATGCACCAATTTAGTTGAAATAGACAGTTTTTGCATGTAAACTCAATCCTGGTAGAATTCCATAGCAAAGTACAAAGTTCATAACGGATGCACCAATTTAGTTGAAATAGACAGTTTTTGCATGTAAACTCAATCCTGGTAGAATTCCATAGCAATGTACAAAGTTCGTATCGGATGCACGAATTTAGTTGAAATAGACAGTTTTTGCATGTAAACTCAATCCTGGTAGAATTCCATAGCAAAGTACAAAGTTCGTATCGGATGCACGAATTTAGTTGAAATAGACAGTTTTTGCATGTAAACTCAATCCTGGTAGAATTCCATAGCAAAGTACAAAGTTCATAACGGATGCACCAATTTAGTTGAAATAGACAGTTTTTGCATGTAAACTCAATCCTGGTAGAATTCCATAGCAAAGTACAAAGTTCATAACGGATGCACCAATTTAGTTGAAATAGACAGTTTTTGCATGTAAACTCAATCCTGGTAGAATTCCATAGCAATGTACAAAGTTCATAACGGATGCACCAATTTAGTTGAAATAGACAGTTTTTGCATGTAAACTCAATCCTGGTAGAATTCCATAGCAATGTACAAAGTTCGTATCGGATGCACGAATTTAGTTGAAATAGACAGTTTTTGCATGTAAACTCAATCCTGGTAGAATTCCATAGCAATGTACAAAGTTCGTATCGGATGCACGAATTTAGTTGAAATAGACAGTTTTTGCATGTAAACTCAATCCTGGTTGAATTCCATAGCAAAGTACAAAGTTCGTATCGGATGCACGAATTTAGTTGAAATAGACAGTTTTTGCATGTAAACTCAATCCTGGTAGAATTCCATAGCAAAGTACAAAGTTCATAACGGATGCACCAATTTAGTTGAAATAGACAGTTTTTGCATGTAAACTCAATCCTGGTAGAATTCCATAGCAAAGTACAAAGTTCATAACGGATGCACCAATTTAGTTGAAATAGACAGTTTTTGCATGTAAACTCAATCCTGGTAGAATTCCATAGCAATGTACAAAGTTCATAACGGATGCACCAATTTAGTTGAAATAGACAGTTTTTGCATGTAAACTCAATCCTGGTAGAATTCCATAGCAATGTACAAAGTTCGTATCGGATGCACGAATTTAGTTGAAATAGACAGTTTTTGCATGTAAACTCAATCCTGGTAGAATTCCATAGCAATGTACAAAGTTCGTATCGGATGCACGAATTTAGTTGAAATAGACAGTTTTTGCATGTAAACTCAATCCTGGTAGAATTCCATAGCAATGTACAAAGTTCATAACGGATGCACCAATTTAGTTGAAATAGACAGTTTTTGCATGTAAACTCAATCCTGGTAGAATTCCATAGCAATGTACAAAGTTCATAACGGATGCACCAATTTAGTTGAAATAGACAGTTTTTGCATGTAAACTCAATCCTGGTAGAATTCCATAGCAATGTACAAAGTTCGTATCGGATGCACGAATTTAGTTGAAATAGACAGTTTTTGCATGTAAACTCAATCCTGGTAGAATTCCATAGCAATGTACAAAGTTCGTATCGGATGCACGAATTTAGTTGAAATAGACAGTTTTTGCATGTAAACTCAATCCTGGTAGAATTCCATAGCAATGTACAAAGTTCATAACGGATGCACCAATTTAGTTGAAATAGACAGTTTTTGCATGTAAACTCAATCCTGGTAGAATTCCATAGCAATGTACAAAGTTCGTATCGGATGCACGAATTTAGTTGAAATAGACAGTTTTTGCATGTAAACTCAATCCTGGTAGAATTCCATAGCAATGTACAAAGTTCGTAACGGATGCACCAATTTAGTTGAAATAGACAGTTTTTGCATGTAAACTCAATCCTGGTAGAATTCCATAGCAATGTACAAAGTTCGTATCGGATGCACCAATTTAGTTGAAATAGGCAGTTTTTGCATGTAAACTCAATCCTGGTAGAATTCCATAGCAAAGTACAAAGTTCGTAACGGATGCACCAATTTAGTTGAAATAGACAGTTTTTGCATGTAAACTCAATCCTGGTAGAATTCCATAGCAAAGTACAAAGTTCATAACGGATGCACGAATTTAGTTGAAATAGACAGTTTTTGCATGTAAACTCAATCCTGGTAGAATTCCATAGCAATGTACAAAGTTCATAACGGATGCACCAATTTAGTTGAAATAGACAGTTTTTGCATGTAAACTCAATCCTGGTAGAATTCCATAGCAATGTACAAAGTTCGTATCGGATGCACGAATTTAGTTGAAATAGACAGTTTTTGCATGTAAACTCAATCCTGGTAGAATTCCATAGCAATGTACAAAGTTCATAACGGATGCACCAATTTAGTTGAAATAGACAGTTTTTGCATGTAAACTCAATCCTGGTAGAATTCCATAGCAAAGTACAAAGTTCGTAACGGATGCACCAATTTAGTTGAAATAGACAGTTTTTGCATGTAAACTCAATCCTGGTAGAATTCCATAGCAAAGTACAAAGTTCGTAACGGATGCACCAATTTAGTTGAAATAGACAGTTTTTGCATGTAAACTCAATCCTGGTAGAATTCCATAGCAAAGTACAAAGTTCATAACGGATGCACCAATTTAGTTGAAATAGACAGTTTTTGCATGTAAACTCAATCCTGGTAGAATTCCATAGCAATGTACAAAGTTCGTATCGGATGCACGAATTTAGTTGAAATAGACAGTTTTTGCATGTAAACTCAATCCTGGTAGAATTCCATAGCAAAGTACAAAGTTCGTATCGGATGCACGAATTTAGTTGAAATAGACAGTTTTTGCATGTAAACTCAATCCTGGTAGAATTCCATAGCAATGTACAAAGTTCATAACGGATGCACCAATTTAGTTGAAATAGACAGTTTTTGCATGTAAACTCAATCCTGGTAGAATTCCATAGCAAAGTACAAAGTTCGTAACGGATGCACCAATTTAGTTGAAATAGACAGTTTTTGCATGTAAACTCAATCCTGGTAGAATTCCATAGCAAAGTACAAAGTTCATAACGGATGCACCAATTTAGTTGAAATAGACAGTTTTTGCATGTAAACTCAATCCTGGTAGAATTCCATAGCAATGTACAAAGTTCATAACGGATGCACCAATTTAGTTGAAATAGACAGTTTTTGCATGTAAACTCAATCCTGGTAGAATTCCATAGCAATGTACAAAGTTCGTATCGGATGCACGAATTTAGTTGAAATAGACAGTTTTTGCATGTAAACTCAATCCTGGTAGAATTCCATAGCAAAGTACAAAGTTCGTATCGGATGCACGAATTTAGTTGAAATAGACAGTTTTTGCATGTAAACTCAATCCTGGTAGAATTCCATAGCAATGTACAAAGTTCGTATCGGATGCACGAATTTAGTTGAAATAGACAGTTTTTGCATGTAAACTCAATCCTGGTAGAATTCCATAGCAATGTACAAAGTTCATAACGGATGCACCAATTTAGTTGAAATAGACAGTTTTTGCATGTAAACTCAATCCTGGTAGAATTCCATAGCAATGTACAAAGTTCATAACGGATGCACCAATTTAGTTGAAATAGACAGTTTTTGCATGTAAACTCAATCCTGGTAGAATTCCATAGCAAAGTACAAAGTTCGCATCGGATGCACGAATTGCGTTGAAATAGACAGTTTTTGCATGTAAACTCAATCCTGGTAGAATTCCATAGCAAAGTACAAAGTTCGTATCGGATGCACCAATTTAGTTGAAATAGACAGTTTTTGCATGTAAACTCAATCCTGGTAGAATTCCATAGCAAAGTACAAAGTTCGCATCGGATGCACGAATTACGTTGAAATAGACAGTTTTTGCATGTAAACTCAATCCTGGTAGAATTCCATAGCAAAGTACAAAGTTCATAACGGATGCACCAATTTAGTTGAAATAGACAGTTTTTGCATGTAAACTCAATCCTGGTAGAATTCCATAGCAAAGTACAAAGTTCGAATCGGATGCACAAATTTAGTTGAAATAGACAGTTTTTGCATGTAAACTCAATCCTGGTAGAATTCCATAGCAAAGTACAAAGTTCGTATCGGATGCACGAATTACGTTGAAATAGACAGTTTTTGCATGTAAACTCAATCCTGGTAGAATTCCATAGCAAAGTACAAAGTTCATAACGGATGCACCAATTTAGTTGAAATAGACAGTTTTTGCATGTAAACTCAATCCTGGTAGAATTCCATAGCAAAGTACAAAGTTCGTATCGGATGCACCAATTTAGTTGAAATAGACAGTTTTTGCATGTAAACTCAATCCTGGTAGAATTCCATAGCAAAGTACAAAGTTCGCATCGGATGCACGAATTACGTTGAAATAGACAGTTTTTGCATGTAAACTCAATCCTGGTAGAATTCCATAGCAAAGTACAAAGTTCATAACGGATGCACCAATTTAGTTGAAATAGACAGTTTTTGCATGTAAACTCAATCCTGGTAGAATTCCATAGCAAAGTACAAAGTTCGAATCGGATGCACAAATTTAGTTGAAATAGACAGTTTTTGCATGTAAACTCAATCCTGGTAGAATTCCATAGCAAAGTACAAAGTTCGTATCGGATGCACGAATTACGTTGAAATAGACAGTTTTTGCATGTAAACTCAATCCTGGTAGAATTCCATAGCAAAGTACAAAGTTCGCATCGGATGCACGAATTTAGTTGAAATAGACAGTTTTTGCATGTAAACTCAATCCTGGTAGAATTCCATAGCAAAGTACAAAGTTCGTATCGGATGCACCAATTTAGTTGAAATAGACAGTTTTTGCATGTAAACTCAATCCTGGTAGAATTCCATAGCAAAGTACAAAGTTCGCATCGGATGCACGAATTTAGTTGAAATAGACAGTTTTTGCATGTAAACTCAATCCTGGAAGAATTCCATAGCAAAGTACAAAGTTCGTATCGGATGCACGAATTACGTTGAAATAGACAGTTTTTGCATGTAAACTCAATCCTGGTAGAATTCCATAGCAAAGTACAAAGTTCGCATCGGATGCACCAATTTAGTTGAAATAGACAGTTTTTGCATGTAAACTCAATCCTGGTAGAATTCCATAGCAAAGTACAAAGTTCGCATCGGATGCACGAATTTAGTTGAAATAGACAGTTTTTGCATGTAAACTCAATCCTGGTAGAATTCCATAGCAAAGTACAAAGTTCGTATCGGATGCACCAATTTAGTTGAAATAGACAGTTTTTGCATGTAAACTCAATCCTGGTAGAATTCCATAGCAAAGTACAAAGTTCGTATCGGATGCACGAATTACGTTGAAATAGACAGTTTTTGCATGTAAACTCCATCCTGGTAGAATTCCATAGCAAAGTACAAAGTTCGCATCGGATGCACGAATTACGTTGAAATAGACAGTTTTTGCATGTAAACTCAATCCTGGTAGAATTCCATAGCAAAGTACAAAGTTCGTATCGGATGCACGAGTTTAGTTGAAATAGACAGTTTTTGCATGTAAACTCATTCCTGGTAGAATTTAATAGCAAAGTACAAAGTTCGTATCGGATGCACGAAGTTAGTTGAAATAGACAGTTTTTGCATGTAAACTCAATCCTGGTAGAATTCCATAGCAAAGTACAAAGTTCGTTTCGGATGCACGAATTTAGTTGAAATAGACAGTTTTTGCATGTAAACTCAATCCTAGTAGAATTCCATAGCAAAGTACAAAGTTCATATCGGATGCACGAATTACGTTGAAATAGACAGTTTTTGCATGTAAACTCAATCCTGGTAGAATTCCATAGCAAAGTACAAAGTTCGCATCGGATGCACGAATTTAGTTGAAATAGACAGTTTTTGCATGTAAACTCAATCCTGGTAGAATTCCATAGCAAAGTACAAAGTTCGTATCGGATGTACAAATTTAGTTGAAATAGACAGTTTTTGCCTGTAAACTCAATCCTGGTAGAATTCCATAGCAAACTACAAAGTTCGTATCGGATGCACCAATTTAGTTGAAATAGACAGTTTTTGCATGTAAACTCAATCCTGGTAGAATTCCATAGCAATGTACAAAGTTCGTATCGGATGCACGAATTTAGTTGAAATCGACAGTTTTTGCATGTAAACTCAATCCTGGTAGAATTCCATAGCAATGTACAAAGTTCGCATCGGATGCACGAATTTAGTTGAAATAGACAGTTTTTGCATGTAAACTCAATCCTGGTAGAATTCCATAGCAAAGTACAAAGTTCGTATCGGATGCACCAATTCAGTTGAAATAGACAGTTTTTGCATGTAAACTCAATCCTGGTAGAATTCCATAGCAAAGTACAAAGTTCGTATCGGATGCACCAATTTAGTTGAAATAAACAGTTTTTGCATGTAAACTCAATCCTGGTAGAATTCCATAGCAAAGTACAACGTTCGCATCGGATGCACGAATTACGTTGAAATAGACAGTTTTTGCATGTAAACTCAATCCTGGTAGAATTCCATAGCAAAGTACAAAGTTCGTATCGGATGCACCAATTCAGTTGAAATAGACAGTTTTTGCATGTAAACTCAATCCTGGTAGAATTCCATAGCAATGTACAAAGTTCATAACGGATGCACCAATTTAGTTGAAATAGACAGTTTTTGCATGTAAACTCAATCCTGGTAGAATTCCATAGCAAAGTACAAAGTTCGTAACGGATGCACCAATTTAGTTGAAATAGACAGTTTTTGCATGTAAACTCAATCCTGGTAGAATTCCATAGCAAAGTACAAAGTTCATAACGGATGCACCAATTTAGTTGAAATAGACAGTTTTTGCATGTAAACTCAATCCTGGTAGAATTCCATAGCAAAGTACAAAGTTCGTTTTGGATGCACCAATTTAGTTGAAATAGACAGTTTTTGCATGTAAACTCAATCCTGGTAGAATTCCATAGCAAAGTACAAAGTTCATAACGGATGCACCAATTTAGTTGAAATAGACAGTTTTTGCATGTAAACTCAATCCTGGTAGAATTCCATAGCAAAGTACAAAGTTCATAACGGATGCACCAATTTAGTTGAAATAGACAGTTTTTGCATGTAAACTCAATCCTGGTAGAATTCCATAGCAAAGTACAAAGTTCGTATCGGATGCACCAATTCAGTTGAAATAGACAGTTTGTGCATGTAAACTCAATCCTGGTAGAATTCCATAGCAATGTACAAAGTTCATAACGGATGCACGAATTTAGTTGAAATCGACAGTTTTTGCATGTAAACTCAATCCTGGTAGAATTCCATAGCAAAGTACAAAGTTCGTATCGGATGCACCAATTTAGTTGAAATAAACAGTTTTTGCATGTAAACTCAATCCTGGTAGAATTCCATAGCAAAGTACAACGTTCGCATCGGATGCACGAATTACGTTGAAATAGACAGTTTTTGCATGTAAACTCAATCCTGGTAGAATTCCATAGCAAAGTACAAAGTTCGTATCGGATGCACCAATTCAGTTGAAATAGACAGTTTGTGCATGTAAACTCAATCCTGGTAGAATTCCATAGCAATGTACAAAGTTCATAACGGATGCACGAATTTAGTTGAAATCGACAGTTTTTGCATGTAAACTCAATCCTGGTAGAATTCCATAGCAAAGTACAAAGTTCGTAACGGATGCACCAATTTAGTTGAAATAGACAGTTTTTGCATGTAAACTCAATCCTGGTAGAATTCCATAGCAAAGTACAAAGTTCGTTTTGGATGCACCAATTTAGTTGAAATAGACAGTTTTTGCATGTA
The DNA here is from genome assembly GCF_943734755.1 of Anopheles moucheti. Lineage (NCBI taxonomy): Eukaryota > Metazoa > Arthropoda > Insecta > Diptera > Culicidae > Anopheles > Anopheles moucheti. The sequence goes on from NW_026453737.1 coordinate 13,260, forward strand.
AACTCAATCCTGGTAGAATTCCATAGCAAAGTACAAAGTTCGTTTTGGATGCACCAATTTAGTTGAAATAGACAGTTTTTGCATGTAAACTCAATCCTGGTAGAATTCCATAGCAAAGTACAAAGTTCGTAACGGATGCACCAATTTAGTTGAAATAGACAGTTTTTGCATGTAAACTCAATCCTGGTAGAATTCCATAGCAAAGTACAAAGTTCGTAACGGATGCACCAATTTAGTTGAAATAGACAGTTTTTGCATGTAAACTCAATCCTGGTAGAATTCCATAGCAAAGTACAAAGTTCGTTTTGGATGCACCAATTTAGTTGAAATAGACAGTTTTTGCATGTAAACTCAATCCTGGTAGAATTCCATAGCAAAGTACAAAGTTCGTTTTGGATGCACCAATTTAGTTGAAATAGACAGTTTTTGCATGTAAACTCAATCCTGGTAGAATTCCATAGCAAAGTACAAAGTTCGTAACGGATGCACCAATTTAGTTGAAATAGACAGTTTTTGCATGTAAACTCAATCCTGGTAGAATTCCATAGCAAAGTACAAAGTTCGTTTTGGATGCACCAATTTAGTTGAAATAGACAGTTTTTGCATGTAAACTCAATCCTGGTAGAATTCCATAGCAAAGTACAAAGTTCGTTTTGGATGCACCAATTTAGTTGAAATAGACAGTTTTTGCATGTAAACTCAATCCTGGTAGAATTCCATAGCAAAGTACAAAGTTCATAACGGATGCACCAATTTAGTTGAAATAGACAGTTTTTGCATGTAAACTCAATCCTGGTAGAATTCCATAGCAAAGTACAAAGTTCGTTTTGGATGCACCAATTTAGTTGAAATAGACAGTTTTTGCATGTAAACTCAATCCTGGTAGAATTCCATAGCAAAGTACAAAGTTCATAACGGATGCACCAATTTAGTTGAAATAGACAGTTTTTGCATGTAAACTCAATCCTGGTAGAATTCCATAGCAAAGTACAAAGTTCGTTTTGGATGCACCAATTTAGTTGAAATAGACAGTTTTTGCATGTAAACTCAATCCTGGTAGAATTCCATAGCAAAGTACAAAGTTCATAACGGATGCACCAATTTAGTTGAAATAGACAGTTTTTGCATGTAAACTCAATCCTGGTAGAATTCCATAGCAAAGTACAAAGTTCATAACGGATGCACCAATTTAGTTGAAATAGACAGTTTTTGCATGTGAACTCAATCCTGGTAGAATTCCATAGCAAAGTACAAAGTTCGTTTTGGATGCACCAATTTAGTTGAAATAGACAGTTTTTGCATGTAAACTCAATCCTGGTAGAATTCCATAGCAAAGTACAAAGTTCATAACGGATGCACCAATTTAGTTGAAATAGACAGTTTTTGCATGTAAACTCAATCCTGGTAGAATTCCATAGCAAAGTACAAAGTTCATAACGGATGCACCAATTTAGTTGAAATAGACAGTTTTTGCATGTAAACTCAATCCTGGTAGAATTCCATAGCAAAGTACAAAGTTCGTAACGGATGCACCAATTTAGTTGAAATAGACAGTTTTTGCATGTAAACTCAATCCTGGTAGAATTCCATAGCAAAGTACAAAGTTCGTAACGGATGCACCAATTTAGTTGAAATAGACAGTTTTTGCATGTAAACTCAATCCTGGTAGAATTCCATAGCAAAGTACAAAGTTCATAACGGATGCACCAATTTAGTTGAAATAGACAGTTTTTGCATGTAAACTCAATCCTGGTAGAATTCCATAGCAAAGTACAAAGTTCGTAACGGATGCACCAATTTAGTTGAAATAGACAGTTTTTGCATGTAAACTCAATCCTGGTAGAATTCCATAGCAAAGTACAAAGTTCGTTTTGGATGCACCAATTTAGTTGAAATAGACAGTTTTTGCATGTAAACTCAATCCTGGTAGAATTCCATAGCAAAGTACAAAGTTCGTTTTGGATGCACCAATTTAGTTGAAATAGACAGTTTTTGCATGTAAACTCAATCCTGGTAGAATTCCATAGCAAAGTACAAAGTTCATAACGGATGCACCAATTTAGTTGAAATAGACAGTTTTTGCATGTAAACTCAATCCTGGTGGAATTCCATAGCAAAGTACAAAGTTCGTAACGGATGCACCAATTTAGTTGAAATAGACAGTTTTTGCATGTAAACTCAATCCTGGTAGAATTCCATAGCAAAGTACAAAGTTCATAACGGATGCACCAATTTAGTTGAAATAGACAGTTTTTGCATGTAAACTCAATCCTGGTAGAATTCCATAGCAAAGTACAAAGTTCATAACGGATGCACCAATTTAGTTGAAATAGACAGTTTTTGCATGTAAACTCAATCCTGGTAGAATTCCATAGCAAAGTACAAAGTTCGTAACGGATGCACCAATTTAGTTGAAATAGACAGTTTTTGCATGTAAACTCAATCCTGGTAGAATTCCATAGCAAAGTACAAAGTTCGTTTTGGATGCACCAATTTAGTTGAAATAGACAGTTTTTGCATGTAAACTCAATCCTGGTAGAATTCCATAGCAAAGTACAAAGTTCATAACGGATGCACCAATTTAGTTGAAATAGACAGTTTTTGCATGTAAACTCAATCCTGGTAGAATTCCATAGCAAAGTACAAAGTTCGTAACGGATGCACCAATTTAGTTGAAATAGACAGTTTTTGCATGTAAACTCAATCCTGGTAGAATTCCATAGCAAAGTACAAAGTTCATAACGGATGCACCAATTTAGTTGAAATAGACAGTTTTTGCATGTAAACTCAATCCTGGTAGAATTCCATAGCAAAGTACAAAGTTCGTAACGGATGCACCAATTTAGTTGAAATAGACAGTTTTTGCATGTAAACTCAATCCTGGTAGAATTCCATAGCAAAGTACAAAGTTCGTTTTGGATGCACCAATTTAGTTGAAATAGACAGTTTTTGCATGTAAACTCAATCCTGGTAGAATTCCATAGCAAAGTACAAAGTTCATAACGGATGCACCAATTTAGTTGAAATAGACAGTTTTTGCATGTAAACTCAATCCTGGTAGAATTCCATAGCAAAGTACAAAGTTCGTAACGGATGCACCAATTTAGTTGAAATAGACAGTTTTTGCATGTAAACTCAATCCTGGTAGAATTCCATAGCAAAGTACAAAGTTCGTTTTGGATGCACCAATTTAGTTGAAATAGACAGTTTTTGCATGTAAACTCAATCCTGGTAGAATTCCATAGCAAAGTACAAAGTTCATAACGGATGCACCAATTTAGTTGAAATAGACAGTTTTTGCATGTAAACTCAATCCTGGTAGAATTCCATAGCAAAGTACAAAGTTCGTTTTGGATGCACCAATTTAGTTGAAATAGACAGTTTTTGCATGTAAACTCAATCCTGGTAGAATTCCATAGCAAAGTACAAAGTTCATAACGGATGCACCAATTTAGTTGAAATAGACAGTTTTTGCATGTAAACTCAATCCTGGTAGAATTCCATAGCAAAGTACAAAGTTCGTAACGGATGCACCAATTTAGTTGAAATAGACAGTTTTTGCATGTAAACTCAATCCTGGTAGAATTCCATAGCAAAGTACAAAGTTCATAACGGATGCACCAATTTAGTTGAAATAGACAGTTTTTGCATGTAAACTCAATCCTGGTAGAATTCCATAGCAAAGTACAAAGTTCATAACGGATGCACCAATTTAGTTGAAATAGACAGTTTTTGCATGTAAACTCAATCCTGGTAGAATTCCATAGCAAAGTACAAAGTTCGTTTTGGATGCACCAATTTAGTTGAAATAGACAGTTTTTGCATGTAAACTCAATCCTGGTAGAATTCCATAGCAAAGTACAAAGTTCATAACGGATGCACCAATTTAGTTGAAATAGACAGTTTTTGCATGTAAACTCAATCCTGGTAGAATTCCATAGCAAAGTACAAAGTTCGTAACGGATGCACCAATTTAGTTGAAATAGACAGTTTTTGCATGTAAACTCAATCCTGGTAGAATTCCATAGCAAAGTACAAAGTTCATAACGGATGCACCAATTTAGTTGAAATAGACAGTTTTTGCATGTAAACTCAATCCTGGTAGAATTCCATAGCAAAGTACAAAGTTCGTAACGGATGCACCAATTTAGTTGAAATAGACAGTTTTTGCATGTAAACTCAATCCTGGTAGAATTCCATAGCAAAGTACAAAGTTCGTTTTGGATGCACCAATTTAGTTGAAATAGACAGTTTTTGCATGTAAACTCAATCCTGGTAGAATTCCATAGCAAAGTACAAAGTTCATAACGGATGCACCAATTTAGTTGAAATAGACAGTTTTTGCATGTAAACTCAATCCTGGTAGAATTCCATAGCAAAGTACAAAGTTCGTTTTGGATGCACCAATTTAGTTGAAATAGACAGTTTTTGCATGTAAACTCAATCCTGGTAGAATTCCATAGCAAAGTACAACGTTCATAACGGATGCACCAATTTAGTTGAAATAGACAGTTTTTGCATGTAAACTCAATCCTGGTAGAATTCCATAGCAAAGTACAAAGTTCGTTTTGGATGCACCAATTTAGTTGAAATAGACAGTTTTTGCATGTAAACTCAATCCTGGTAGAATTCCATAGCAAAGTACAAAGTTCATAACGGATGCACCAATTTAGTTGAAATAGACAGTTTTTGCATGTAAACTCAATACTGGTAGAATTCCATAGCAAAGTACAAAGTTCGTAACGGATGCACCAATTTAGTTGAAATAGACAGTTTTTGCATGTAAACTCAATCCTGGTAGAATTCCATAGCAAAGTACAAAGTTCATAACGGATGCACCAATTTAGTTTAAATAGACAGTTTTTGCATGTAAACTCAATCCTGGTAGAATTCCATAGCAAAGTACAAAGTTCGTAACGGATGCACCAATTTAGTTGAAATAGACAGTTTTTGCATGTAAACTCAATCCTGGTAGAATTCCATAGCAAAGTACAAAGTTCGTTTTGGATGCACCAATTTAGTTGAAATAGACAGTTTTTGCATGTAAACTCAATCCTGGTAGAATTCCATAGCAAAGTACAAAGTTCATAACGGATGCACCAATTTAGTTGAAATAGACAGTTTTTGCATGTAAACTCAATCCTGGTAGAATTCCATAGCAAAGTACAAAGTTCGTTTTGGATGCACCAATTTAGTTGAAATAGACAGTTTTTGCATGTAAACTCAATCCTGGTAGAATTCCATAGCAAAGTACAAAGTTCGTAACGGATGCACCAATTTAGTTGAAATAGACAGTTTTTGCATGTAAACTCAATCCTGGTAGAATTCCATAGCAAAGTACAAAGTTCATAACGGATGCACCAATTTAGTTGAAATAGACAGTTTTTGCATGTAAACTCAATCCTGGTAGAATTCCATAGCAAAGTACAAAGTTCATAACGGATGCACCAATTTAGTTGAAATAGACAGTTTTTGCATGTAAACTCAATCCTGGTAGAATTCCATAGCAAAGTACAAAGTTCGTAACGGATGCACCAATTTAGTTGAAATAGACAGTTTTTGCATGTAAACTCAATCCTGGTAGAATTCCATAGCAAAGTACAAAGTTCGTTTTGGATGCACCAATTTAGTTGAAATAGACAGTTTTTGCATGTAAACTCAATCCTGGTAGAATTCCATAGCAAAGTACAAAGTTCATAACGGATGCACCAATTTAGTTGAAATAGACAGTTTTTGCATGTAAACTCAATCCTGGTAGAATTCCATAGCAAAGTACAAAGTTCGTTTTGGATGCACCAATTTAGTTGAAATAGACAGTTTTTGCATGTAAACTCAATCCTGGTAGAATTCCATAGCAAAGTACAAAGTTCGTTTTGGATGCACCAATTTAGTTGAAATAGACAGTTTTTGCATGTAAACTCAATCCTGGTAGAATTCCATAGCAAAGTACAAAGTTCATAACGGATGCACCAATTTAGTTGAAATAGACAGTTTTTGCATGTAAACTCAATCCTGGTAGAATTCCATAGCAAAGTACAAAGTTCATAACGGATGCACCAATTTAGTTGAAATAGACAGTTTTTGCATGTAAACTCAATCCTGGTAGAATTCCATAGCAAAGTACAAAGTTCGTAACGGATGCACCAATTTAGTTGAAATAGACAGTTTTTGCATGTAAACTCAATCCTGGTAGAATTCCATAGCAAAGTACAAAGTTCATAACGGATGCACCAATTTAGTTGAAATAGACAGTTTTTGCATGTAAACTCAATCCTGGTAGAATTCCATAGCAAAGTACAAAGTTCATAACGGATGCACCAATTTAGTTGAAATAGACAGTTTTTGCATGTAAACTCAATCCTGGTAGAATTCCATAGCAAAGTACAAAGTTCGTTTTGGATGCACCAATTTAGTTGAAATAGACAGTTTTTGCATGTAAACTCAATCCTGGTAGAATTCCATAGCAAAGTACAAAGTTCATAACGGATGCACCAATTTAGTTGAAATAGACAGTTTTTGCATGTAAACTCAATCCTGGTAGAATTCCATAGCAAAGTACAAAGTTCATAACGGATGCACCAATTTAGTTGAAATAGACAGTTTTTGCATGTAAACTCAATCCTGGTAGAATTCCATAGCAAAGTACAAAGTTCATAACGGATGCACCAATTTAGTTGAAATAGACAGTTTTTGCATGTAAACTCAATCCTGGTAGAATTCCATAGCAAAGTACAAAGTTCGTAACGGATGCACCAATTTAGTTGAAATAGACAGTTTTTGCATGTAAACTCAATCCTGGTAGAATTCCATAGCAAAGTACAAAGTTCATAACGGATGCACCAATTTAGTTGAAATAGACAGTTTTTGCATGTAAACTCAATCCTGGTAGAATTCCATAGCAATGTACAAAGTTCATAACGGATGCACCAATTTAGTTGAAATAGACAGTTTTTGCATGTAAACTCAATCCTGGTAGAATTCCATAGCAAAGTACAAAGTTCGTATCGGATGCACGAATTTAGTTGAAATAGACAGTTTTTGCATGTAAACTCAATCCTGGTAGAATTCCATAGCAAAGTACAAAGTTCGTAACGGATGCACCAATTTAGTTGAAATAGACAGTTTTTGCATGTAAACTCAATCCTGGTAGAATTCCATAGCAAAGTACAAAGTTCATAACGGATGCACCAATTTAGTTGAAATAGACAGTTTTTGCATGTAAACTCAATCCTGGTAGAATTCCATAGCAAAGTACAAAGTTCGTAACGGATGCACCAATTTAGTTGAAATAGACAGTTTTTGCATGTAAACTCAATCCTGGTAGAATTCCATAGCAAAGTACAAAGTTCATAACGGATGCACCAATTTAGTTGAAATAGACAGTTTTTGCATGTAAACTCAATCCTGGTAGAATTCCATAGCAAAGTACAAAGTTCGTAACGGATGCACCAATTTAGTTGAAATAGACAGTTTTTGCATGTAAACTCAATCCTGGTAGAATTCCATAGCAAAGTACAAAGTTCGTTTTGGATGCACCAATTTAGTTGAAATAGACAGTTTTTGCATGTAAACTCAATCCTGGTAGAATTCCATAGCAAAGTACAAAGTTCATAACGGATGCACCAATTTAGTTGAAATAGACAGTTTTTGCATGTAAACTCAATCCTGGTAGAATTCCATAGCAAAGTACAAAGTTCGTAACGGATGCACCAATTTAGTTGAAATAGACAGTTTTTGCATGTAAACTCAATCCTGGTAGAATTCCATAGCAAAGTACAAAGTTCATAACGGATGCACCAATTTAGTTGAAATAGACAGTTTTTGCATGTAAACTCAATCCTGGTAGAATTCCATAGCAAAGTACAAAGTTCATAACGGATGCACCAATTTAGTTGAAATAGACAGTTTTTGCATGTAAACTCAATCCTGGTAGAATTCCATAGCAAAGTACAAAGTTCATAACGGATGCACCAATTTAGTTGAAATAGACAGTTTTTGCATGTAAACTCAATCCTGGTAGAATTCCATAGCAAAGTACAAAGTTCATGACGGATGCACCAATTTAGTTGAAATAGACAGTTTTTGCATGTGAACTCAATCCTGGTAGAATTCCATAGCAAAGTACAAAGTTCGTTTTGGATGCACCAATTTAGTTGAAATAGACAGTTTTTGCATGTAAACTCAATCCTGGTAGAATTCCATAGCAAAGTACAAAGTTCATAACGGATGCACCAATTTAGTTGAAATAGACAGTTTTTGCATGTAAACTCAATCCTGGTAGAATTCCATAGCAAAGTACAAAGTTCGTTTTGGATGCACCAATTTAGTTGAAATAGACAGTTTTTGCATGTAAACTCAATCCTGGTAGAATTCCATAGCAAAGTACAAAGTTCATAACGGATGCACCAATTTAGTTGAAATAGACAGTTTTTGCATGTAAACTCAATCCTGGTAGAATTCCATAGCAAAGTACAAAGTTCGTAACGGATGCACCAATTTAGTTGAAATAGACAGTTTTTGCATGTAAACTCAATCCTGGTAGAATTCCATAGCAAAGTACAAAGTTCGTTTTGGATGCACCAATTTAGTTGAAATAGACAGTTTTTGCATGTAAACTCAATCCTGGTAGAATTCCATAGCAAAGTACAAAGTTCATAACGGATGCACCAATTTAGTTGAAATAGACAGTTTTTGCATGTAAACTCAATCCTGGTAGAATTCCATAGCAAAGTACAAAGTTCGTTTTGGATGCACCAATTTAGTTGAAATAGACAGTTTTTGCATGTAAACTCAATCCTGGTAGAATTCCATAGCAAAGTACAAAGTTCGTTTTGGATGCACCAATTTAGTTGAAATAGACAGTTTTTGCATGTAAACTCAATCCTGGTAGAATTCCATAGCAAAGTACAAAGTTCATAACGGATGCACCAATTTAGTTGAAATAGACAGTTTTTGCATGTAAACTCAATCCTGGTAGAATTCCATAGCAAAGTACAAAGTTCGTAACGGATGCACCAATTTAGTTGAAATAGACAGTTTTTGCATGTAAACTCAATCCTGGTAGAATTCCATAGCAAAGTACAAAGTTCATAACGGATGCACCAATTTAGTTGAAATAGACAGTTTTTGCATGTAAACTCAATCCTGGTAGAATTCCATAGCAAAGTACAAAGTTCATAACGGATGCACCAATTTAGTTGAAATAGACAGTTTTTGCATGTAAACTCAATCCTGGTAGAATTCCATAGCAAAGTACAAAGTTCGTAACGGATGCACCAATTTAGTTGAAATAGACAGTTTTTGCATGTAAACTCAATCCTGGTAGAATTCCATAGCAAAGTACAAAGTTCGTTTTGGATGCACCAATTTAGTTGAAATAGACAGTTTTTGCATGTAAACTCAATCCTGGTAGAATTCCATAGCAAAGTACAAAGTTCATAACGGATGCACCAATTTAGTTGAAATAGACAGTTTTTGCATGTAAACTCAATCCTGGTAGAATTCCATAGCAAAGTACAAAGTTCGTAACGGATGCACCAATTTAGTTGAAATAGACAGTTTTTGCATGTAAACTCAATCCTGGTAGAATTCCATAGCAAAGTACAAAGTTCATAACGGATGCACCAATTTAGTTGAAATAGACAGTTTTTGCATGTAAACTCAATCCTGGTAGAATTCCATAGCAAAGTACAAAGTTCGTAACGGATGCACCAATTTAGTTGAAATAGACAGTTTTTGCATGTAAACTCAATCCTGGTAGAATTCCATAGCAAAGTACAAAGTTCGTTTTGGATGCACCAATTTAGTTGAAATAGACAGTTTTTGCATGTAAACTCAATCCTGGTAGAATTCCATAGCAAAGTACAAAGTTCATAACGGATGCACCAATTTAGTTGAAATAGACAGTTTTTGCATGTAAACTCAATCCTGGTAGAATTCCATAGCAAAGTACAAAGTTCATAACGGATGCACCAATTTAGTTGAAATAGACAGTTTTTGCATGTAAACTCATTCCTGGTAGAATTCCATAGCAAAGTACAAAGTTCGTTTTAGATGCACCAATTTAGTTGAAATAGACAGTTTTTGCATGTAAACTCAATCCTGGTAGAATTCCATAGCAAAGTACAAAGTTCGTTTTGGATGCACCAATTTAGTTGAAATAGACAGTTTTTGCATGTAAACTCAATCCTGGTAGAATTCCATAGCAAAGTACAAAGTTCGAATCGGATGCACAAATTTAGTTGAAATAGACAGTTTTTGCATGTAAACTCAATCCTGGTAGAATTCCATAGCAAAGTACAAAGTTCATAACGGATGCACCAATTTAGTTGAAATAGACAGTTTTTGCATGTAAACTCAATCCTGGTAGAATTCCATAGCAAAGTACAAAGTTCGTTTTGGATGCACCAATTTAGTTGAAATAGACAGTTTTTGCATGTAAACTCAATCCTGGTAGAATTCCATAGCAAAGTACAAAGTTCATAACGGATGCACCAATTTAGTTGAAATAGACAGTTTTTGCATGTAAACTCAATCCTGGTAGAATTCCATAGCAAAGTACAAAGTTCATAACGGATGCACCAATTTAGTTGAAATAGACAGTTTTTGCATGTAAACTCAATCCTGGTAGAATTCCATAGCAAAGTACAAAGTTCGTTTTGGATGCACCAATTTAGTTGAAATAGACAGTTTTTGCATGTAAACTCAATCCTGGTAGAATTCCATAGCAAAGTACAAAGTTCGTTTTGGATGCACCAATTTAGTTGAAATAGACAGTTTTTGCATGTAAACTCAATCCTGGTAGAATTCCATAGCAAAGTACAAAGTTCATAACGGATGCACCAATTTAGTTGAAATAGACAGTTTTTGCATGTAAACTCAATCCTGGTAGAATTCCATAGCAAAGTACAAAGTTCGTTTTGGATGCACCAATTTAGTTGAAATAGACAGTTTTTGCATGTAAACTCAATCCTGGTAGAATTCCATAGCAAAGTACAAAGTTCGAATCGGATGCACAAATTTAGTTGAAATAGACAGTTTTTGCATGTAAACTCAATCCTGGTAGAATTCCATAGCAAAGTACAAAGTTCGTATCGGATGCACGAATTACGTTGAAATAGACAGTTTTTGCATGTAAACTCAATCCTGGTAGAATTCCATAGCAAAGTACAAAGTTCGTAACGGATGCACCAATTTAGTTGAAATAGACAGTTTTTGCATGTAAACTCAATCCTGGTAGAATTCCATAGCAAAGTACAAAGTTCGTTTTGGATGCACCAATTTAGTTGAAATAGACAGTTTTTGCATGTAAACTCAATCCTGGTAGAATTCCATAGCAAAGTACAAAGTTCATAACGGATGCACCAATTTAGTTGAAATAGACAGTTTTTGCATGTAAACTCATTCCTGGTAGAATTCCATAGCAAAGTACAAAGTTCGTTTTAGATGCACCAATTTAGTTGAAATAGACAGTTTTTGCATGTAAACTCAATCCTGGTAGAATTCCATAGCAAAGTACAAAGTTCGTTTTGGATGCACCAATTTAGTTGAAATAGACAGTTTTTGCATGTAAACTCAATCCTGGTAGAATTCCATAGCAAAGTACAAAGTTCGTTTTGGATGCACCAATTTAGTTGAAATAGACAGTTTTTGCATGTAAACTCAATCCTGGTAGAATTCCATAGCAAAGTACAAAGTTCATAACGGATGCACCAATTTAGTTGAAATAGACAGTTTTTGCATGTAAACTCAATCCTGGTAGAATTCCATAGCAAAGTACAAAGTTCGTAACGGATGCACCAATTTAGTTGAAATAGACAGTTTTTGCATGTAAACTCAATCCTGGTAGAATTCCATAGCAAAGTACAAAGTTCGTTTTGGATGCACCAATTTAGTTGAAATAGACAGTTTTTGCATGTAAACTCAATCCTGGTAGAATTCCATAGCAAAGTACAAAGTTCATAACGGATGCACCAATTTAGTTGAAATAGACAGTTTTTGCATGTAAACTCATTCCTGGTAGAATTCCATAGCAAAGTACAAAGTTCGTTTTAGATGCACCAATTTAGTTGAAATAGACAGTTTTTGCATGTAAACTCAATCCTGGTAGAATTCCATAGCAAAGTACAAAGTTCGTTTTGGATGCACCAATTTAGTTGAAATAGACAGTTTTTGCATGTAAACTCAATCCTGGTAGAATTCCATAGCAAAGTACAAAGTTCATAACGGATGCACCAATTTAGTTGAAATAGACAGTTTTTGCATGTAAACTCAATCCTGGTAGAATTCCATAGCAAAGTACAAAGTTCGTAACGGATGCACCAATTTAGTTGAAATAGACAGTTTTTGCATGTAAACTCAATCCTGGTAGAATTCCATAGCAAAGTACAAAGTTCGTAACGGATGCACCAATTTAGTTGAAATAGACAGTTTTTGCATGTAAACTCAATCCTGGTAGAATTCCATAGCAAAGTACAAAGTTCGTAACGGATGCACCAATTTAGTTGAAATAGACAGTTTTTGCATGTAAACTCAATCCTGGTAGAATTCCATAGCAAAGTACAAAGTTCATAACGGATGCACCAATTTAGTTGAAATAGACAGTTTTTGCATGTAAACTCAATCCTGGTAGAATTCCATAGCAAAGTACAAAGTTCGTAACGGATGCACCAATTTAGTTGAAATAGACAGTTTTTGCATGTAAACTCAATCCTGGTAGAATTCCATAGCAAAGTACAAAGTTCATAACGGATGCACCAATTTAGTTGACATAGACAGTTTTTGCATGTAAACTCAATCCTGGTAGAATTCCATAGCAAAGTACAAAGTTCGTAACGGATGCACCAATTTAGTTGAAATAGACAGTTTTTGCATGTAAACTCAATCCTGGTAGAATTCCATAGCAAAGTACAAAGTTCGTTTTGGATGCACCAATTTAGTTGAAATAGACAGTTTTTGCATGTAAACTCAATCCTGGTAGAATTCCATAGCAAAGTACAAAGTTCGTTTTGGATGCACCAATTTAGTTGAAATAGACAGTTTTTGCATGTAAACTCAATCCTGGTAGAATTCCATAGCAAAGTACAAAGTTCATAACGGATGCACCAATTTAGTTGAAATAGACAGTTTTTGCATGTAAACTCAATCCTGGTAGAATTCCATAGCAAAGTACAAAGTTCATAACGGATGCACCAATTTAGTTGAAATAGACAGTTTTTGCATGTAAACTCAATCCTGGTAGAATTCCATAGCAAAGTACAAAGTTCATAACGGATGCACCAATTTAGTTGAAATAGACAGTTTTTGCATGTAAACTCAATCCTGGTAGAATTCCATAGCAAAGTACAAAGTTCGTTTTGGATGCACCAATTTAGTTGAAATAGACAGTTTTTGCATGTAAACTCAATCCTGGTAGAATTCCATAGCAAAGTACAAAGTTCGTTTTGGATGCACCAATTTAGTTGAAATAGACAGTTTTTGCATGTAAACTCAATCCTGGTAGAATTCCATAGCAAAGTACAAAGTTCGTTTTGGATGCACCAATTTAGTTGAAATAGACAGTTTTTGCATGTAAACTCAATCCTGGTAGAATTCCATAGCAAAGTACAAAGTTCATAACGGATGCACCAATTTAGTTGAAATAGACAGTTTTTGCATGTAAACTCAATCCTGGTAGAATTCCATAGCAAAGTACAAAGTTCATAACGGATGCACCAATTTAGTTGAAATAGACAGTTTTTGCATGTAAACTCAATCCTGGTAGAATTCCATAGCAAAGTACAAAGTTCGTTTTGGATGCACCAATTTAGTTGAAATAGACAGTTTTTGCATGTAAACTCAATCCTGGTAGAATTCCATAGCAAAGTACAAAGTTCATAACGGATGCACCAATTTAGTTGAAATAGACAGTTTTTGCATGTAAACTCAATCCTGGTAGAATTCCATAGCAAAGTACAAAGTTCATAACGGATGCACCAATTTAGTTGAAATAGACAGTTTTTGCATGTAAACTCAATCCTGGTAGAATTCCATAGCAAAGTACAAAGTTCGTTTTGGATGCACCAATTTAGTTGAAATAGACAGTTTTTGCATGTAAACTCAATCCTGGTAGAATTCCATAGCAAAGTACAAAGTTCATAACGGATGCACCAATTTAGTTGAAATAGACAGTTTTTGCATGTAAACTCAATCCTGGTAGAATTCCATAGCAAAGTACAAAGTTCGTTTTGGATGCACCAATTTAGTTGAAATAGACAGTTTTTGCATGTAAACTCAATCCTGGTAGAATTCCATAGCAAAGTACAAAGTTCGTTTTGGATGCACCAATTTAGTTGAAATAGACAGTTTTTGCATGTAAACTCAATCCTGGTAGAATTCCATAGCAAAGTACAAAGTTCGTTTTGGATGCACCAATTTAGTTGAAATAGACAGTTTTTGCATGTAAACTCAATCCTGGTAGAATTCCATAGCAAAGTACAAAGTTCATAACGGATGCACCAATTTAGTTGAAATAGACAGTTTTTGCATGTAAACTCAATCCTGGTAGAATTCCATAGCAAAGTACAAAGTTCGTTTTGGATGCACCAATTTAGTTGAAATAGACAGTTTTTGCATGTAAACTCAATCCTGGTAGAATTCCATAGCAAAGTACAAAGTTCGTAACGGATGCACCAATTTAGTTGAAATAGACAGTTTTTGCATGTAAACTCAATCCTGGTAGAATTCCATAGCAAAGTACAAAGTTCGTTTTGGATGCACCAATTTAGTTGAAATAGACAGTTTTTGCATGTAAACTCAATCCTGGTAGAATTCCATAGCAAAGTACAAAGTTCGTTTTGGATGCACCAATTTAGTTGAAATAGACAGTTTTTGCATGTAAACTCAATCCTGGTAGAATTCCATAGCAAAGTACAAAGTTCGTTTTGGATGCACCAATTTAGTTGAAATAGACAGTTTTTGCATGTAAACTCAATCCTGGTAGAATTCCATAGCAAAGTACAAAGTTCATAACGGATGCACCAATTTAGTTGAAATAGACAGTTTTTGCATGTAAACTCAATCCTGGTAGAATTCCATAGCAAAGTACAAAGTTCGTTTTGGATGCACCAATTTAGTTGAAATAGACAGTTTTTGCATGTAAACTCAATCCTGGTAGAATTCCATAGCAAAGTACAAAGTTCGTAACGGATGCACCAATTTAGTTGAAATAGACAGTTTTTGCATGTAAACTCAATCCTGGTAGAATTCCATAGCAAAGTACAAAGTTCGTAACGGATGCACCAATTTAGTTGAAATAGACAGTTTTTGCATGTAAACTCAATCCTGGTAGAATTCCATAGCAAAGTACAAAGTTCGTTTTGGATGCACCAATTTAGTTGAAATAGACAGTTTTTGCATGTAAACTCAATCCTGGTAGAATTCCATAGCAAAGTACAAAGTTCGTTTTGGATGCACCAATTTAGTTGAAATAGACAGTTTTTGCATATAAACTCAATCCTGGTAGAATTCCATAGCAAAGTACAAAGTTCGTAACGGATGCACCAATTTAGTTGAAATAGACAGTTTTTGCATGTAAACTCAATCCTGGTAGAATTCCATAGCAAAGTACAAAGTTCGTTTTGGATGCACCAATTTAGTTGAAATAGACAGTTTTTGCATGTAAACTCAATCCTGGTAGAATTCCATAGCAAAGTACAAAGTTCATAACGGATGCACCAATTTAGTTGAAATAGACAGTTTTTGCATGTAAACTCAATCCTGGTAGAATTCCATAGCAAAGTACAAAGTTCGTAACGGATGCACCAATTTAGTTGAAATAGACAGTTTTTGCATGTAAACTCAATCCTGGTAGAATTCCATAGCAAAGTACAAAGTTCGTTTTGGATGCACCAATTTAGTTGAAATAGACAGTTTTTGCATGTAAACTCAATCCTGGTAGAATTCCATAGCAAAGTACAAAGTTCGTTTTGGATGCACCAATTTAGTTGAAATAGACAGTTTTTGCATGTAAACTCAATCCTGGTAGAATTCCATAGCAAAGTACAAAGTTCATAACGGATGCACCAATTTAGTTGAAATAGACAGTTTTTGCATGTAAACTCAATCCTGGTAGAATTCCATAGCAAAGTACAAAGTTCATAACGGATGCACCAATTTAGTTGAAATAGACAGTTTTTGCATGTAAACTCAATCCTGGTAGAATTCCATAGCAAAGTACAAAGTTCATAACGGATGCACCAATTTAGTTGAAATAGACAGTTTTTGCATGTAAACTCAATCCTGGTAGAATTCCATAGCAAAGTACAAAGTTCGTTTTGGATGCACCAATTTAGTTGAAATAGACAGTTTTTGCATGTAAACTCAATCCTGGTAGAATTCCATAGCAAAGTACAAAGTTCGTAACGGATGCACCAATTTAGTTGAAATAGACAGTTTTTGCATGTAAACTCAATCCTGGTAGAATTCCATAGCAAAGTACAAAGTTCGTAACGGATGCACCAATTTAGTTGAAATAGACAGTTTTTGCATGTAAACTCAATCCTGGTAGAATTCCATAGCAAAGTACAAAGTTCGTTTTGGATGCACCAATTTAGTTGAAATAGACAGTTTTTGCATGTAAACTCAATCCTGGTAGAATTCCATAGCAAAGTACAAAGTTCATAACGGATGCACCAATTTAGTTGAAATAGACAGTTTTTGCATGTAAACTCAATCCTGGTAGAATTCCATAGCAAAGTACAAAGTTCGTTTTGGATGCACCAATTTAGTTGAAATAGACAGTTTTTGCATGTAAACTCAATCCTGGTAGAATTCCATAGCAAAGTACAAAGTTCGTTTTGGATGCACCAATTTAGTTGAAATAGACAGTTTTTGCATGTAAACTCAATCCTGGTAGAATTCCATAGCAAAGTACAAAGTTCATAACGGATGCACCAATTTAGTTGAAATAGACAGTTTTTGCATGTAAACTCAATCCTGGTAGAATTCCATAGCAAAGTACAAAGTTCGTTTTGGATGCACCAATTTAGTTGAAATAGACAGTTTTTGCATGTAAACTCAATCCTGGTAGAATTCCATAGCAAAGTACAAAGTTCGTAACGGATGCACCAATTTAGTTGAAATAGACAGTTTTTGCATGTAAACTCAATCCTGGTAGAATTCCATAGCAAAGTACAAAGTTCGAATCGGATGCACCAATTTAGTTGAAATAGACAGTTTTTGCATGTAAACTCAATCCTGGTAGAATTCCATAGCAAAGTACAAAGTTCGTTTTGGATGCACCAATTTAATTGAAATAGACAGTTTTTGCATGTAAACTCAATCCTGGTAGAATTCCATAGCAAAGTACAAAGTTCGTAACGGATGCACCAATTTAGTTGAAATAGACAGTTTTTGCATGTAAACTCAATCCTGGTAGAATTCCATAGCAAAGTACAAAGTTCGTATCGGATGCACCAATTTAGTTGAAATAGACAGTTTTTGCATGTAAACTCAATCCTGGTAGAATTCCATAGCAAAGTACAAAGTTCATAACGGATGCACCAATTTAGTTGAAATAGACAGTTTTTGCATGTAAACTCAATCCTGGTAGAATTCCATAGCAAAGTACAAAGTTCGTAACGGATGCACCAATTTAGTTGAAATAGACAGTTTTTGCATGTAAACTCAATCCTGGTAGAATTCCATAGCAAAGTACAAAGTTCATAACGGATGCACCAATTTAGTTGAAATAGACAGTTTTTGCATGTAAACTCAATCCTGGTAGAATTCCATAGCAAAGTACAAAGTTCATAACGGATGCACCAATTTAGTTGAAATAGACAGTTTTTGCATGTAAACTCAATCCTGGTAGAATTCCATAGCAAAGTACAAAGTTCGTAACGGATGCACCAATTTAGTTGAAATAGACAGTTTTTGCATGTAAACTCAATCCTGGTAGAATTCCATAGCAAAGTACAAAGTTCATAACGGATGCACCAATTTAGTTGAAATAGACAGTTTTTGCATGTAAACTCAATCCTGGTAGAATTCCATAGCAAAGTACAAAGTTCATAACGGATGCACCAATTTAGTTGAAATAGACAGTTTTTGCATGTAAACTCAATCCTGGTAGAATTCCATAGCAAAGTACAAAGTTCGTATCGGATGCACCAATTTAGTTGAAATAGACAGTTTTTGCATGTAAACTCAATCCTGGTAGAATTCCATAGCAAAGTACAAAGTTCATAACGGATGCACCAATTTAGTTGAAATAGACAGTTTTTGCATGTAAACTCAATCCTGGTAGAATTCCATAGCAAAGTACAAAGTTCATAACGGATGCACCAATTTAGTTGAAATAGACAGTTTTTGCATGTAAACTCAATCCTGGTAGAATTCCATAGCAAAGTACAAAGTTCGTATCGGATGCACCAATTTAGTTGAAATAGACAGTTTTTGCATGTAAACTCAATCCTGGTAGAATTCCATAGCAAAGTACAAAGTTCATAACGGATGCACCAATTTAGTTGAAATAGACAGTTTTTGCATGTAAACTCAATCCTGGTAGAATTCCATAGCAAAGTACAAAGTTCGTAACGGATGCACCAATTTAGTTGAAATAGACAGTTTTTGCATGTAAACTCAATCCTGGTAGAATTCCATAGCAAAGTACAAAGTTCATAACGGATGCACCAATTTAGTTGAAATAGACAGTTTTTGCATGTAAACTCAATCCTGGTAGAATTCCATAGCAAAGTACAAAGTTCATAACGGATGCACCAATTTAGTTGAAATAGACAGTTTTTGCATGTAAACTCAATCCTGGTAGAATTCCATAGCAAAGTACAAAGTTCGTATCGGATGCACCAATTTAGTTGAAATAGACAGTTTTTGCATGTAAACTCAATCCTGGTAGAATTCCATAGCAAAGTACAAAGTTCATAACGGATGCACCAATTTAGTTGAAATAGACAGTTTTTGCATGTAAACTCAATCCTGGTAGAATTCCATAGCAAAGTACAAAGTTCGTAACGGATGCACCAATTTAGTTGAAATAGACAGTTTTTGCATGTAAACTCAATCCTGGTAGAATTCCATAGCAAAGTACAAAGTTCATAACGGATGCACCAATTTAGTTGAAATAGACAGTTTTTGCATGTAAACTCAATCCTGGTAGAATTCCATAGCAAAGTACAAAGTTCGTAACGGATGCACCAATTTAGTTGAAATAGACAGTTTTTGCATGTAAACTCAATCCTGGTAGAATTCCATAGCAAAGTACAAAGTTCATAACGGATGCACCAATTTAGTTGAAATAGACAGTTTTTGCATGTAAACTCAATCCTGGTAGAATTCCATAGCAAAGTACAAAGTTCGTAACGGATGCACCAATTTAGTTGAAATAGACAGTTTTTGCATGTAAACTCAATCCTGGTAGAATTCCATAGCAAAGTACAAAGTTCATAACGGATGCACCAATTTAGTTGAAATAGACAGTTTTTGCATGTAAACTCAATCCTGGTAGAATTCCATAGCAAAGTACAAAGTTCGTAACGGATGCACCAATTTAGTTGAAATAGACAGTTTTTGCATGTAAACTCAATCCTGGTAGAATTCCATAGCAAAGTACAAAGTTCGTAACGGATGCACCAATTTAGTTGAAATAGACAGTTTTTGCATGTAAACTCAATCCTGGTAGAATTCCATAGCAAAGTACAAAGTTCGTATCGGATGCACCAATTTAGTTGAAATAGACAGTTTTTGCATGTAAACTCAATCCTGGTAGAATTCCATAGCAAAGTACAAAGTTCGTATCGGATGCACCAATTTAGTTGAAATAGACAGTTTTTGCATGTAAACTCAATCCTGGTAGAATTCCATAGCAAAGTACAAAGTTCGTATCGGATGCACCAATTTAGTTGAAATAGACAGTTTTTGCATGTAAACTCAATCCTGGTAGAATTCCATAGCAAAGTACAAAGTTCATAACGGATGCACCAATTTAGTTGAAATAGACAGTTTTTGCATGTAAACTCAATCCTGGTAGAATTCCATAGCAAAGTACAAAGTTCGTAACGGATGCACCAATTTAGTTGAAATAGACAGTTTTTGCATGTAAACTCAATCCTGGTAGAATTCCATAGCAAAGTACAAAGTTCGTATCGGATGCACCAATTTAGTTGAAATAGACAGTTTTTGCATGTAAACTCAATCCTGGTAGAATTCCATAGCGAAGTACAAAGTTCGTAACGGATGCACCAATTTAGTTGAAATAGACAGTTTTTGCATGTAAACTCAATCCTGGTAGAATTCCATAGCAAAGTACAAAGTTCATAACGGATGCACCAATTTAGTTGAAATAGACAGTTTTTGCATGTAAACTCAATCCTGGTAGAATTCCATAGCAAAGTACAAAGTTCATAACGGATGCACCAATTTAGTTGAAATAGACAGTTTTTGCATGTAAACTCAATCCTGGTAGAATTCCATAGCAAAGTACAAAGTTCATAACGGATGCACCAATTTAGTTGAAATAGACAGTTTTTGCATGTAAACTCAATCCTGGTAGAATTCCATAGCAAAGTACAAAGTTCGTAACGGATGCACCAATTTAGTTGAAATAGACAGTTTTTGCATGTAAACTCAATCCTGGTAGAATTCCATAGCAAAGTACAAAGTTCATAACGGATGCACCAATTTAGTTGAAATAGACAGTTTTTGCATGTAAACTCAATCCTGGTAGAATTCCATAGCAAAGTACAAAGTTCATAACGGATGCACCAATTTAGTTGAAATAGACAGTTTTTGCATGTAAACTCAATCCTGGTAGAATTCCATAGCAAAGTACAAAGTTCATAACGGATGCACCAATTTAGTTGAAATAGACAGTTTTTGCATGTAAACTCAATCCTGGTAGAATTCCATAGCAAAGTACAAAGTTCATAACGGATGCACCAATTTAGTTGAAATAGACAGTTTTTGCATGTAAACTCAATCCTGGTAGAATTCCATAGCAAAGTACAAAGTTCATAACGGATGCACCAATTTAGTTGAAATAGACAGTTTTTGCATGTAAACTCAATCCTGGTAGAATTCCATAGCAAAGTACAAAGTTCGTAACGGATGCACCAATTTAGTTGAAATAGACAGTTTTTGCATGTAAACTCAATCCTGGTAGAATTCCATAGCAAAGTACAAAGTTCATAACGGATGCACCAATTTAGTTGAAATAGACAGTTTTTGCATGTAAACTCAATCCTGGTAGAATTCCATAGCAAAGTACAAAGTTCGTAACGGATGCACCAATTTAGTTGAAATAGACAGTTTTTGCATGTAAACTCAATCCTGGTAGAATTCCATAGCAAAGTACAAAGTTCGTAACGGATGCACCAATTTAGTTGAAATAGACAGTTTTTGCATGTAAACTCAATCCTGGTAGAATTCCATAGCAAAGTACAAAGTTCATAACGGATGCACCAATTTAGTTGAAATAGACAGTTTTTGCATGTAAACTCAATCCTGGTAGAATTCCATAGCAAAGTACAAAGTTCATAACGGATGCACCAATTTAGTTGAAATAGACAGTTTTTGCATGTAAACTCAATCCTGGTAGAATTCCATAGCAAAGTACAAAGTTCATAACGGATGCACCAATTTAGTTGAAATAGACAGTTTTTGCATGTAAACTCAATCCTGGTAGAATTCCATAGCAAAGTACAAAGTTCGTAACGGATGCACCAATTTAGTTGAAATCGACAGTTTTTGCATGTAAACTCAATCCTGGTAGAATTCCATAGCAAAGTACAAAGTTCATAACGGATGCACCAATTTAGTTGAAATAGACAGTTTTTGCATGTAAACTCAATCCTGGTAGAATTCCATAGCAAAGTACAAAGTTCGTAACGGATGCACCAATTTAGTTGAAATAGACAGTTTTTGCATGTAAACTCAATCCTGGTAGAATTCCATAGCAAAGTACAAAGCTCATAACGGATGCACCAATTTAGTTGAAATAGACAGTTTTTGCATGTAAACTCAATCCTGGTAGAATTCCATAGCAAAGTACAAAGTTCATAACGGATGCACCAATTTAGTTGAAATAGACAGTTTTTGCATGTAAACTCAATCCTGGTAGAATTCCATAGCAAAGTACAAAGTTCATAACGGATGCACCAATTTAGTTGAAATAGACAGTTTTTGCATGTAAACTCAATCCTGGTAGAATTCCATAGCAAAGTACAAAGTTCATAACGGATGCACCAATTTAGTTGAAATAGACAGTTTTTGCATGTAAACTCAATCCTGGTAGAATTCCATAGCAAAGTACAAAGTTCGTAACGGATGCACCAATTTAGTTGAAATAGACAGTTTTTGCATGTAAACTCAATCCTGGTAGAATTCCATAGCAAAGTACAAAGTTCATAACGGATGCACCAATTTAGTTGAAATAGACAGTTTTTGCATGTAAACTTAATCCTGGTAGAATTCCATAGCAAAGTACAAAGTTCATAACGGATGCACCAATTTAGTTGAAATAGACAGTTTTTGCATGTAAACTCAATCCTGGTAGAATTCCATAGCAAAGTACAAAGTTCATAACGGATGCACCAATTTAGTTGAAATAGACAGTTTTTGCATGTAAACTCAATCCTGGTAGAATTCCATAGCAAAGTACAAAGTTCGTAACGGATGCACCAATTTAGTTGAAATAGACAGTTTTTGCATGTAAACTCAATCCTGGTAGAATTCCATAGCAAAGTACAAAGTTCATAACGGATGCACCAATTTAGTTGAAATAGACAGTTTTTGCATGTAAACTCAATCCTGGTAGAATTCCATAGCAAAGTACAAAGTTCGTAACGGATGCACCAATTTAGTTGAAATAGACAGTTTTTGCATGTAAACTCAATCCTGGTAGAATTCCATAGCAAAGTACAAAGTTCATAACGGATGCACCAATTTAGTTGAAATAGACAGTTTTTGCATGTAAACTCAATCCTGGTAGAATTCCATAGCAAAGTACAAAGTTCATAACGGATGCACCAATTTAGTTGAAATAGACAGTTTTTGCATGTAAACTCAATCCTGGTAGAATTCCATAGCAAAGTACAAAGTTCATAACGGATGCACCAATTTAGTTGAAATAGACAGTTTTTGCATGTAAACTCAATCCTGGTGGAATTCCATAGCAAAGTACAAAGTTAGTAACGGATGCACCAATTACGTTGAAATAGACAGTTTTTGCATGTAAACTCAATCCTGGTAGAATTCCATAGCAATGTACAAAGTTCATAACGGATGCACCAATTTAGTTAAAATAGACAGTTTTTGCATGTAAACTCAATCCTGGTAGAATTCCATAGCAATGTACAAAGTTCATAACGGATGCACGAATTTAGTTGAAATCGACAGTTTTTGCATGTAAACTCAATCCTGGTAGAATTCCATAGCAAAGTACAAAGTTCGTAACGGATGCACCAATTTAGTTGAAATAGACAGTTTTTGCATGTAAACTCAATCCTGGTAGAATTCCATAGCAAAGTACAAAGTTCGTAACGGATGCACCAATTTAGTTGAAATCGACAGTTTTTGCATGTAAACTCAATCCTGGTAGAATTCCATAGCAATGTACAAAGTTCATAACGGATGCACCAATTTAGTTGAAATAGACAGTTTTTGCATGTAAACTCAATCCTGGTAGAATTCCATAGCAAAGTACAAAGTTCGTAACGGATGCACCAATTTAGTTGAAATAGACAGTTTTTGCATGTAAACTCAATCCTGGTAGAATTCCATAGCAAAGTACAAAGTTCGTAACGGATGCACCAATTTAGTTGAAATAGACAGTTTTTGCATGTAAACTCAATCCTGGTAGAATTCCATAGCAAAGTACAAAGTTCGTAACGGATGCACCAATTTAGTTGAAATAGACAGTTTTTGCATGTAAACTCAATCCTGGTAGAATTCCATAGCAAAGTACAAAGTTCATAACGGATGCACCAATTTAGTTGAAATAGACAGTTTTTGCATGTAAACTCAATCCTGGTAGAATTCCATAGCAAAGTACAAAGTTCGTAACGGATGCACCAATTTAGTTGAAATAGACAGTTTTTGCATGTAAACTCAATCCTGGTAGAATTCCATAGCAAAGTACAAAGTTCATAACGGATGCACCAATTTAGTTGAAATAGACAGTTTTTGCATGTAAACTCAATCCTGGTAGAATTCCATAGCAAAGTACAAAGTTCGTATCGGATGCACGAATTTAGTTGAAATAGACAGTTTTTGCATGTAAACTCAATCCTGGTAGAATTCCATAGCAAAGTACAAAGTTCGTATCGGATGCACCAATTTAGTTGAAATAGACAGTTTTTGCATGTAAACTCAATCCTGGTAGAATTCCATAGCAAAGTACAAAGTTCGTAACGGATGCACCAATTTAGTTGAAATAGACAGTTTTTGCATGTAAACTCAATCCTGGTAGAATTCCATAGCAAAGTACAAAGTTTATAACGGATGCACCAATTTAGTTGAAATAGACAGTTTTTGCATGTAAACTCAATCCTGGTAGAATTCCATAGCAAAGTACAAAGTTCGTAACGGATGCACCAATTTAGTTGAAATAGACAGTTTTTGCATGTAAACTCAATCCTGGTAGAATTCCATAGCAAAGTACAAAGTTCATAACGGATGCACCAATTTAGTTGAAATAGACAGTTTTTGCATGTAAACTCAATCCTGGTAGAATTCCATAGCAAAGTACAAAGTTCATAACGGATGCACCAATTTAGTTGAAATAGACAGTTTTTTGCATGTAAACTCAATCCTGGTAGAATTCCATAGCAAAGTACAAAGTTCATAACGGATGCACCAATTTAGTTGAAATAGACAGTTTTTGCATGTAAACTCAATCCTGGTAGAATTCCATAGCAAAGTACAAAGTTCATAACGGATGCATCAATTTAGTTGAAATAGACAGTTTTTGCATGTAAACTCAATCCTGGTAGAATTCCATAGCAAAGTACAAAGTTCGTAACGGATGCACCAATTTAGTTGAAATAGACAGTTTTTGCATGTAAACTCAATCCTGGTAGAATTCCATAGCAAAGTACAAAGTTCGTAACGGATGCACCAATTTAGTTGAAATAGACAGTTTTTGCATGTAAACTCAATCCTGGTAGAATTCCATAGCAAAGTACAAAGTTCGTAACGGATGCACCAATTTAGTTGAAATAGACAGTTTTTGCATGTAAACTCAATCCTGGTAGAATTCCATAGCAAAGTACAAAGTTCGTAACGGATGCACCAATTTAGTTGAAATAGACAGTTTTTGCATGTAAACTCAATCCTGGTAGAATTCCATAGCAAAGTACAAAGTTCGTAACGGATGCACCAATTTAGTTGAAATAGACAGTTTTTGCATGTAAACTCAATCCTGGTAGAATTCCATAGCAAAGTACAAAGTTCATAACGGATGCACCAATTTAGTTGAAATAGACAGTTTTTTGCATGTAAACTCAATCCTGGTAGAATTCCATAGCAAAGTACAAAGTTCATAACGGATGCACCAATTTAGTTGAAATAGACAGTTTTTGCATGTAAACTCAATCCTGGTAGAATTCCATAGCAAAGTACAAAGTTTATAACGGATGCACCAATTTAGTTGAAATAGACAGTTTTTTGCATGTAAACTCAATCCTGGTAGAATTCCATAGCAAAGTACAAAGTTCGTAACGGATGCACCAATTTAGTTGAAATAGACAGTTTTTGCATGTAAACTCAATCCTGGTAGAATTCCATAGCAAAGTACAAAGTTCGTAACGGATGCACCAATTTAGTTGAAATAGACAGTTTTTGCATGTAAACTCAATCCTGGTAGAATTCCATAGCAAAGTACAAAGTTCGTAACGGATGCACCAATTTAGTTGAAATAGACAGTTTTTGCATGTAAACTCAATCCTGGTAGAAATTCCATAGCAATGTACAAAGTTCATAACGGATGCACGAATTTAGTTGAAATCGACAGTTTTTGCATGTAAACTCAATCCTGGTAGAATTCCATAGCAAAGTACAAAGTTCGTAACGGATGCACCAATTTAGTTGAAATAGACAGTTTTTGCATGTAAACTCAATCCTGGTAGAATTCCATAGCAAAGTACAAAGTTCATAACGGATGCACAAATTTAGTTGAAATAGACAGTTTTTGCATGTAAACTCAATCCTGGTAGAATTCCATAGCAATGTACAAAGTTCATAACGGATGCACAAATTTAGTTGAAATAGACAGTTTTTGCATGTAAACTCAATCCTGGTAGAATTCCATAGCAATGTACAAAGTTCATAACGGATGCACAAATTTAGTTGAAATAGACAGTTTTTGCATGTAAACTCAATCCTGGTAGAATTCCATAGCAAAGTACAAAGTTCGTAACGGATGCACCAATTTAGTTGAAATAGACAGTTTTTGCATGTAAACTCAATCCTGGTAGAATTCCATAGCAAAGTACAAAGTTTATAACGGATGCACCAATTTAGTTGAAATAGACAGTTTTTGCATGTAAACTCAATCCTGGTAGAATTCCATAGCAAAGTACAAAGTTCGTAACGGATGCACCAATTTAGTTGAAATAGACAGTTTTTTGCATGTAAACTCAATCCTGGGTAGAATTCCATAGCAAAGTACAAAAGTTCGAATCGGATGCACAAATTTAGTTGAAATAGACAGTTTTTGCATGTAAACTCAATCCTGGTAGAATTCCATAGCAATGTACAAAGTTCATAACGGATGCACCAATTTAGTTGAAATAGACAGTTTTTGCATGTAAACTCAATCCTGGTAGAATTCCATAGCAATGTACAAAGTTCATAACGGATGCACAAATTTAGTTGAAATAGACAGTTTTTGCATGTAAACTCAATCCTGGTAGAATTCCATAGCAATGTACAAAGTTCATAACGGATGCACCAATTTAGTTGAAATAGACAGTTTTTGCATGTAAACTCAATCCTGGTAGAATTCCATAGCAAAGTACAAAGTTCGAATCGGATGCACAAATTTAGTTGAAATAGACAGTTTTTGCATGTAAACTCAATCCTGGTAGAATTCCATAGCAATGTACAAAGTTCATAACGGATGCACCAATTTAGTTGAAATAGACAGTTTTTGCATGTAAACTCAATCTGGTAGAATTCCATAGCAATGTACAAAGTTCATAACGGATGCACGAATTTAGTTGAAATAGACAGTTTTTGCATGTAAACTCAATCCTGGTAGAATTCCATAGCAAAGTACAAAGTTCGAATCGGATGCACAAATTTAGTTGAAATAGACAGTTTTTTGCATGTAAACTCAATCCTGGTAGAATTCCATAGCAATGTACAAAGTTCATAACGGATGCACCAATTTAGTTGAAATAGACAGTTTTTGCATGTAAACTCAATCCTGGTAGAATTCCATAGCAATGTACAAAGTTCATAACGGATGCACCAATTTAGTTGAAATAGACAGTTTTTGCATGTAAACTCAATCCTGGTAGAATTCCATAGCAATGTACAAAGTTCATAACGGATGCACCAATTTAGTTGAAATAGACAGTTTTTGCATGTAAACTCAATCCTGGTAGAATTCCATAGCAATGTACAAAGTTCATAACGGATGCACAAATTTAGTTGAAATAGACAGTTTTTGCATGTAAACTCAATCCTGGTAGAATTCCATAGCAATGTACAAAGTTCATAACGGATGCACCAATTTAGTTGAAATAGACAGTTTTTGCATGTAAACTCAATCCTGGTAGAATTCCATAGCAAAGTACAAAGTTCGAATCGGATGCACAAATTTAGTTGAAATAGACAGTTTTTGCATGTAAACTCAATCCTGGTAGAATTCCATAGCAAAGTACAAAGTTCATAACGGATGCACCAATTTAGTTGAAATAGACAGTTTTTGCATGTAAACTCAATCCTGGTAGAATTCCATAGCAATGTACAAAGTTCATAACGGATGCACCAATTTAGTTGAAATAGACAGTTTTTTGCATGTAAACTCAATCCTGGTAGAATTCCATAGCAATGTACAAAGTTCATAACGGATGCACAAATTTAGTTGAAATAGACAGTTTTTGCATGTAAACTCAATCCTGGTAGAATTCCATAGCAATGTACAAAGTTCATAACGGATGCACCAATTTAGTTGAAATAGACAGTTTTTGCATGTAAACTCAATCCTGGTAGAATTCCATAGCAAAGTACAAAGTTCGAATCGGATGCACAAATTTAGTTGAAATAGACAGTTTTTGCATGTAAACTCAATCCTGGTAGAATTCCATAGCAATGTACAAAGTTCATAACGGATGCACCAATTTAGTTGAAATAGACAGTTTTTGCATGTAAACTCAATCCTGGTAGAATTCCATAGCAATGTACAAAGTTCATAACGGATGCACAAATTTAGTTGAAATAGACAGTTTTTGCATGTAAACTCAATCCTGGTAGAATTCCATAGCAATGTACAAAGTTCATAACGGATGCACCAATTTAGTTGAAATAGACAGTTTTTGCATGTAAACTCAATCCTGGTAGAATTCCATAGCAATGTACAAAGTTCATAACGGATGCACCAAT
Source organism: Anopheles moucheti (assembly GCF_943734755.1). Classification (NCBI taxonomy): domain Eukaryota; kingdom Metazoa; phylum Arthropoda; class Insecta; order Diptera; family Culicidae; genus Anopheles; species Anopheles moucheti. The sequence goes on from NW_026453737.1 coordinate 41,862, forward strand.
TTAGTTGAAATAGACAGTTTTTGCATGTAAACTCAATCCTGGTAGAATTCCATAGCAATGTACAAAGTTCATAACGGATGCACAAATTTAGTTGAAATAGACAGTTTTTGCATGTAAACTCAATCCTGGTAGAATTCCATAGCAATGTACAAAGTTCATAACGGATGCACCAATTTAGTTGAAATAGACAGTTTTTGCATGTAAACTCAATCCTGGTAGAATTCCATAGCAAACTACAAAGTTCGAATCGGATGCACAAATTTAGTTGAAATAGACAGTTTTTGCATGTAAACTCAATCCTGGTACAATTCCATAGCAATGTACAAAGTTCATAACGGATGCACCAATTTAGTTGAAATAGACAGTTTTTGCATGTAAACTCAATCCTGGTAGAATTCCATAGCAATGTACAAAGTTCATAACGGATGCACCAATTTAGTTGAAATAGACAGTTTTTGCATGTAAACTCAATCCTGGTAGAATTCCATAGCAATGTACAAAGTTCATAACGGATGCACAAATTTAGTTGAAATAGACAGTTTTTGCATGTAAACTCAATCCTGGTAGAATTCCATAGCAATGTACAAAGTTCATAACGGATGCACCAATTTAGTTGAAATAGACAGTTTTTGCATGTAAACTCAATCCTCGTAGAATTCCATAGCAAAGTACAAAGTTCATAACGGATGCACAAATTTAGTTGAAATAGACAGTTTTTGCATGTAAACTCAATCCTGGTAGAATTCCATAGCAATGTACAAAGTTCATAACGGATGCACCAATTTAGTTGAAATAGACAGTTTTTGCATGTAAACTCAATCCTGGTAGAATTCCATAGCAATGTACAAAGTTCATAACGGATGCACCAATTTAGTTGAAATAGACAGTTTTTGCATGTAAACTCAATCCTGGTACAATTCCATAGCAATGTACAAAGTTCATAACGGATGCACCAATTTAGTTGAAATAGACAGTTTTTGCATGTAAACTCAATCCTGGTAGAATTCCATAGCAATGTACAAAGTTCATAACGGATGCACCAATTTAGTTGAAATAGACAGTTTTTGCATGTAAACTCAATCCTGGTAGAATTCCATAGCAATGTACAAAGTTCATAACGGATGCACAAATTTAGTTGAAATAGACAGTTTTTGCATGTAAACTCAATCCTGGTACAATTCCATAGCAATGTACAAAGTTCATAACGGATGCACCAATTTAGTTGAAATAGACAGTTTTTGCATGTAAACTCAATCCTGGTAGAATTCCATAGCAATGTACAAAGTTCATAACGGATGCACCAATTTAGTTGAAATAGACAGTTTTTGCATGTAAACTCAATCCTGGTAGAATTCCATAGCAATGTACAAAGTTCATAACGGATGCACAAATTTAGTTGAAATAGACAGTTTTTGCATGTAAACTCAATCCTGGTAGAATTCCATAGCAATGTACAAAGTTCATAACGGATGCACCAATTTAGTTGAAATAGACAGTTTTTGCATGTAAACTCAATCCTCGTAGAATTCCATAGCAAAGTACAAAGTTCATAACGGATGCACAAATTTAGTTGAAATAGACAGTTTTTGCATGTAAACTCAATCCTGGTAGAATTCCATAGCAATGTACAAAGTTCATAACGGATGCACCAATTTAGTTGAAATAGACAGTTTTTGCATGTAAACTCAATCCTGGTAGAATTCCATAGCAATGTACAAAGTTCATAACGGATGCACAAATTTAGTTGAAATAGACAGTTTTTGCATGTAAACTCAATCCTGGTAGAATTCCATAGCAATGTACAAAGTTCGTATCGGATGCACCAATTTAGTTGAAATAGACAGTTTTTGCATGTAAACTCAATCCTGGTAGAATTCCATAGCAATGTACAAAGTTCATAACGGATGCACCAATTTAGTTGAAATAGACAGTTTTTGCATGTAAACTCAATCCTGGTAGAATTCCATAGCAAAGTACAAAGTTCGAATCGGATGCACAAATTTAGTTGAAATAGACAGTTTTTGCATGTAAACTCAATCCTGGTAGAATTCCATAGCAATGTACAAAGTTCATAACGGATGCACCAATTTAGTTGAAATCGACAGTTTTTGCATGTAAACTCAATCCTGGTAGAATTCCATAGCAAAGTACAAAGTTCATAACGGATGCACAAATTTAGTTGAAATAGACAGTTTTTGCATGTAAACTCAATCCTGGTAGAATTCCATAGCAATGTACAAAGTTCATAACGGATGCACCAATTTAGTTGAAATAGACAGTTTTTGCATGTAAACTCAATCCTGGTAGAATTCCATAGCAATGTACAAAGTTCATAACGGATGCACCAATTTAGTTGAAATAGACAGTTTTTGCATGTAAACTCAATCCTGGTAGAATTCCATAGCAAAGTACAAAGTTCGTAACGGATGCACAAATTTAGTTGAAATAGACAGTTTTTGCATGTAAACTCAATCCTGGTAGAATTCCATAGCAATGTACAAAGTTCATAACGGATGCACCAATTTAGTTGAAATAGACAGTTTTTGCATGTAAACTCAATCCTGGTAGAATTCCATAGCAATGTACAAAGTTCGTATCGGATGCACGAATTTAGTGGAAATAGACAGTTTTTTGCATGTAAACTCAATCCTGGTAGAATTCCATAGCAATGTACAAAGTTCATAACGGATGCACCAATTTAGTAGAAATAGACAGTTTTTGCATGTAAACTCAATCCTGGTAGAATTCCATAGCAAAGTACAAAGTTCGAATCGGATGCACCAATTTAGTTGAAATAGACAGTTTTTGCATGTAAACTCAATCCTGGTAGAATTCCATAGCAATGTACAAAGTTCATAACGGATGCACCAATTTAGTTGAAATAGACAGTTTTTGCATGTAAACTCAATCCTGGTAGAACTACATAGCAAAGTACAAAGTTCGTATCGGATGGACGAAATTAGTTGAAATAGACAGTTTTTGCATGGTAACACATTCCTGGTAGAACTACATAGCAAAGTACAAAGTTCGTATCGGATGGACGAAATAAGGTGAAATAGACAGTTTTTGCATGGTAACACACTCCTGGTAGAACTACATAGCAAAGTACAAAGTTCGTATCGGATGGACGAAATTAGTTGAAATAGACAGTTTTTGCATGGTAACACATTCCTGGTAGAACTACATAGCAAAGTACAAAGTTCGTATCGGATGGACGAATTTAGTTGAAATAGACAGTTTTTGCATGGTAAAACACTCCTGGTAGAACTACATAGCAAAGTACAAAGTTCGTATCGGATGGACGAAATTAGTTGAAATAGACAGTTTTTGCATGGTAACACATTCCTGGTAGAACTACATAGCAAAGTACAAAGTTCGTATCGGATGGACGAAATTAGTTGAAATAGACAGTTTTTGCATGGTAACACATTCCTGGTAGAACTACATAGCAAAGTACAAAGTTCGTATCGGATGGACGAATTTAGTTGAAATAGACAGTTTTTGCATGGTAACACACTCCTGGTAGAACTACAGAGCAAAGTACAAAGTTCGTATCGGATGGACGAAATAAGGTGAAATAGACAGTTTTTGCTTGGTAACACATTTCTGGTAGAACTACATAGCAAAGTACAAAGTTCGTATCGGATGGACGAAATAAGGTGAAATAGACAGTTTTTGCATGGTAACACATTTCTGGTAGAACTACATAGCAAAGTACAAAGTTCGTATCGGATGGACGAAATTAGTTGAAATAGACAGTTTTTGCATGGTAACACATTCCTGGTAGAACTACATATCAAAGTACAAAGTTCGTTCCGGATGGACAAAATTAGTTGAAATAGACAGTTTTTGCATGGTAACACATTCCTGGTAGAACTACATAGCAAAGTACAAAGTTCGTATCGGATGGACGAAATTAGTTGAAATAGACAGTTTTTGCATGGTAACATACTCCTGGTAGAACTACATAGCAAAGTACAAAGTTCGTATCGGATGGACGAAATTAGTTGAAATAGACAGTTTTTGCATGGTAACACATTCCTGGTAGAACTACATAGCAAAGTACAAAGTTCGTATCGGATGGACGAAATTAGTTGAAATAGACAGTTTTTGCATGGTAACACACTCCTGGTAGAACTACAGAGCAAAGTACAAAGTTCGTATCGGATGGACGAAATTAGTTGAAATAGACAGTTTTTGCATGGTAACTCACTCCTGGTAGAACTAGATAGCAAAGTACAAAGTTCGTATCGGATGGACGAAATTAGTTGAAATAGACAGTTTTTGCATGGTAACACACTCCTGGTAGAACTACATAGCAAAGTACAATGTTCGTATCGGATGGACGAAATTAGTTGAAATAGACAGTTTTTGCATGGTAACACATTCCTGGTAGAACTACATAGCAAAGTACAAAGTTCGTATCGGATGGACGAAATTAGTTGAAATAGACAGTTTTTGCATGGTAACACACTCCTGGTAGAACTACATAGCAAAGTACAAAGTTCGTATCGGATGGACGAAATAAGGTGAAATAGACAGTTTTTGCATGGTAACACACTCGTGGTAGAACTACATAGCAAAGTACAAAGTTCGTATCGGATGGACGAAATTAGTTGAAATAGACAGTTTTTGCATGGTAACACATTTCTGGTAGAACTACATAGCAAAGTACAAAGTTCGTATCGGATGGACGAATTTAGTTGAAATAGACAGTTTTTGCATGGTAACACATTCCTGGTAGAACTACATAGCAAAGTACAAAGTTCGTATCGGATGGACGAAATTAGTTGAAATAGACAGTTTTTGCATGGTAACACATTCCTGGTAGAACTACATAGCAAAGTACAAAGTTCGTATCGGATGGACGAATTTAGTTGAAATAGACAGTTTTTGCATGGTAACACACTCCTGGTAGAACTACAGAGCAAAGTACAAAGTTCGTATCGGATGGACGAAATAAGGTGAAATAGACAGTTTTTGCTTGGTAACACATTTCTGGTAGAACTACATAGCAAAGTACAAAGTTCGTATCGGATGGACGAAATAAGGTGAAATAGACAGTTTTTGCATGGTAACACATTTCTGGTAGAACTACATAGCAAAGTACAAAGTTCGTATCGGATGGACGAAATTAGTTGAAATAGACAGTTTTTGCATGGTAACACATTCCTGGTAGAACTACATATCAAAGTACAAAGTTCGTTCCGGATGGACAAAATTAGTTGAAATAGACAGTTTTTGCATGGTAACACATTCCTGGTAGAACTACATAGCAAAGTACAAAGTTCGTATCGGATGGACGAAATTAGTTGAAATAGACAGTTTTTGCATGGTAACATACTCCTGGTAGAACTACATAGCAAAGTACAAAGTTCGTATCGGATGGACGAAATTAGTTGAAATAGACAGTTTTTGCATGGTAACACATTCCTGGTAGAACTACATAGCAAAGTACAAAGTTCGTATCGGATGGACGAAATTAGTTGAAATAGACAGTTTTTGCATGGTAACACACTCCTGGTAGAACTACAGAGCAAAGTACAAAGTTCGTATCGGATGGACGAAATTAGTTGAAATAGACAGTTTTTGCATGGTAACTCACTCCTGGTAGAACTAGATAGCAAAGTACAAAGTTCGTATCGGATGGACGAAATTAGTTGAAATAGACAGTTTTTGCATGGTAACACACTCCTGGTAGAACTACATAGCAAAGTACAATGTTCGTATCGGATGGACGAAATTAGTTGAAATAGACAGTTTTTGCATGGTAACACATTCCTGGTAGAACTACATAGCAAAGTACAAAGTTCGTATCGGATGGACGAAATTAGTTGAAATAGACAGTTTTTGCATGGTAACACACTCCTGGTAGAACTACATAGCAAAGTACAAAGTTCGTATCGGATGGACGAAATAAGGTGAAATAGACAGTTTTTGCATGGTAACACACTCCTGGTAGAACTACATAGCAAAGTACAAAGTTCGTATCGGATGGACGAAATTAGTTGAAATAGACAGTTTTTGCATGGTAACACATTTCTGGTAGAACTACATAGCAAAGTACAAAGTTCGTATCGGATGGACGAATTTAGTTGAAATAGACAGTTTTTGCATGGTAACACATTCCTGGTAGAACTACATAGCAAAGTACAAAGTTCGTATCGGATGGACGAAATTAGTTGAAATAGACAGTTTTTGCATGGTAACACATTTCTGGTAGAACTACATAGCAAAGTACAAAGTTCGTATCAGATGGACGAAATTAGTTGAAATAGACAGTTTTTGCATGGTAACAAATTCCTGTTAGAACTACATAGCAAAGTACAAAGTTCGTATCAGATGGACGAAATTAGTTGAAATAGACAGTTTTTGCATGGTAACACACTTCTGGTAGAACTACATAGCAAAGTACAAAGTTCGTATCGGATGGACAAAATTAGTTGAAATAGACAGTTTTTGCATGGTAACACATTCCTGGTAGAACTACATAGCAAAGTACAAAGTTCGTATCGGATGGACGAAATTAGTTGAAATAGACAGTTTTTGCATGGTAACACACTCCTGGTAGAACTACATAGCAAAGTACAAAGTTCGTATCGCATGGACGAAATTAGTTGAAATAGACAGTTTTTGCATTGTAACACATTTCTGGTAAAACTACATAGCAAAGTACAAAGTTCGTATCGGATGACGAAATTAGTTGAAATAGACAGTTTTTGCATGGTAACACACTCCTGGTAGAACTACATAGCAAAGTACAAAGTTCGTATCGGATGGACGAAATTAGTTGAAATAGACAGTTTTTGCATGGTAACACACTCCTGGTAGAACTTCATAGCAAAGTACAAAGTTCGTATCGGATGGACGAAATTAGTTGGAATAGACAGTTTCTGCATGGTAACACATTTCTGGTAGAACTACATAGCAAAGTACAAAGTTCGTATCGGATGGACGAAATAAGGTGAAATAGACAGTTTTTGCATGGTAACACACTCCTGGTAGAACTACATAGCAAAGTACAAAGTTCGTATCGGATGGACGAAATTAGTTGAAATAGACAGTTTTTGCATGGTAACACATTCCTGGTAGAACTACATAGCAAAGTACAAAGTTCGTATCGGATGGACGAAATTAGTTGAAATAGACAGTTTTTGCATGGTAACACATTCCTGGTAGAACTACATAGCAAAGTACAAAGTTCGTATCGGATGGACAAAATTAGTTGAAATAGACAGTTTTTGCATGGTAACACACTCCTGGTAGAACTACATAGCAAAGTACAAAGTTCGTATCGCATGGACGAAATTAGTTGAAATAGACAGTTTTTGTATGGTAACACATTCCTGGTAGAACTACATAGCAAAGTACAAAGTTCGTATCGGATGGACGAAATTAGTTGAAATAGACAGTTTTTGCATGGTAACACATTCCTGGTAGAACTACATAGCAAAGTACAAAGTTCGTATCGGATGGTCAAAATTAGTTGAAATAGACAGTTTTTGCATGGTAACACACTCCTGGTAGAACTACATAGCAAAGTACAAAGTTCGTATCGGATGGACGAAATTAGTTGAAATAGACAGTTTTTGCATGGTAACACACTCCTGGTAGAACTACATAGCAAAGTACAAAGTTCGTATCGGATGGACGAAATTAGTTGAAATAGACAGTTTTTGCATGGTAACACATTCCTGGTAGAACTACATAGCAAAGTACAAAGTTCGTATCGGATGGACGAAATTAGTTGAAATAGACAGTTTTTGCATGGTAACACACTCCTGGTAGAACTACATAGCAAAGTACAAAGTTCGTATCGGATGGACGAAATTAGTTGAAATAGACAGTTTTTGCATGGTAACACATTCCTGGTAGAACTACATAGCAAAGTACAAAGTTCGTTTTGGATGGACAAAATTAGTTGAAATAGACAGTTTTTGCATGGTAACACACTCCTGGTAGAACTACATAGCAAAGTACAAAGTTCGTATCGGATGGACAAAATTAGTTGAAATAGACAGTTTTTGCATGGTAACACACTTCTGGTAGAACTACATAGCAAAGTACAAAGTTCGTATCGGATGGACGAAATTAGTTGAAATAGACAGTTTTTGCATGGTAACACACTCCTGGTAGAACCACATAGCAAAGTACAAAGTTCGTATCGGATGGACGAAATTAGTTGAAATAGACAGTTTTTGCATGGTAACACATTCCTGGTAGAACTACATAGCAAAGTACAAAGTTCGTATCGGATGGACGAAATTAGTTGAAATAGACAGTTTTTGCATGGTAACACATTCCTGGTAGAACTACATAGCAAAGTACAAAGTTCGTATCGGATGGACGAAATTAGTTGAAATAGACAGTTTTTGCATGGTAACACACTCCTGGTAGAACTACATAGCAAAGTACAAAGTTCGTATCGGATGGACGAAATTAGTTGAAAAAGACAGTTTTTGCATGGTAACACATTTCTGGTAGAACTACATAGCAAAGTACAAAGTTCGTATCGGATGGACGAAATTAGTTGAAATAGACAGTTTTTGCATGGAAACACATTCCTGGTAGAACTACATAGCAAAGTACAAAGTTCGTATCGGATGGACAAAATTAGTTGAAATAGACAGTTTTTGCATGGTAACACACTTCTGGTAGAACTACATAGCAAAGTACAAAGTTCGTATCGGATGGACGAAATTAGTTGAAATAGACAGTTTTTGCATGGTAACACACTCCTGATAGAACTACATAGCAAAGTACAAAGTTCGTATCGCATGGACAAAATTAGTTGAAATAGACAGTTTTTGCATGGTAACACACTTCTGGTAGAACTACATAGCAAAGTACAAAGTTCGTATCGGATGGACGAAATTAGTTGAAATAGACAGTTTTTGCATGGTAACACACTCCTGGTAGAACTACATAGCAAAGTACAAAGTTCGTATCGGATGGACGAAATTAGTTGAAATAGACAGTTTTTGCATGGTAACACACTCCTGGTAGAAGTACATAGCAAAGTACAAAGTTCGTATCGGATGGACGAAATTAGTTGAAATAGACAGTTTTTGCATAGTAACACATTCCTGGTAGAACTACATAGCAAAGTACAAAGTTCGTATCGGATGGACGAAATTAGTTGAAATAGACAGTTTTTGCATGGTAACACACTCCTGGTAGAAGTACATAGCAAAGTACAAAGTTCGTATCGGATGGACGAAATTAGTTGAAATAGACAGTTTTTGCATGGTAACACATTCCTGGTAGAACTGCATAGTAAAGTACAAAGTTCGTATTGGATGGACGAAATTAGTTGAAATAGACAGTTTTTGCATGGTAACACATTCTTGGTAGAACTACATAGCAAAGTACAAAGTTCGTATCGGATGGACGAAATTAGTTGAAATAGACAGTTTTTGCATGGTAACACATTCCTGGTAGAACTACATAGCAAAGTACAAAGTTCGTATCGGATGGACGAAATTAGTTGAAATAGACAGTTTTTGCATGGTAACACACTCCTGGTAGAACTACAGAGCAAAGTACAAAGTTCGTATCGGATGGACGAAATTAGTTGAAATAGACAGTTTTTGCATGGTAACTCACTCCTGGTAGAACTAGATAGCAAAGTACAAAGTTCGTATCGGATGGACGAAATTAGTTGAAATAGACAGTTTTTGCATGGTAACACACTCCTGGTAGAACTACATAGCAAAGTACAATGTTCGTATCGGATGGACGAAATTAGTTGAAATAGACAGTTTTTGCATGGTAACACATTCCTGGTAGAACTACATAGCAAAGTACAAAGTTCGTATCGGATGGACGAAATTAGTTGAAATAGACAGTTTTTGCATGGTAACACACTCCTGGTAGAACTACATAGCAAAGTACAAAGTTCGTATCGGATGGACGAAATTAGTTGAAATAGACAGTTTTTGCATGGTAACACATTTCTGGTAGAACTACATAGCAAAGTACAAAGTTCGTATCAGATGGACGAAATTAGTTGAAATAGACAGTTTTTGCATGGTAACAAATTCCTGTTAGAACTACATAGCAAAGTACAAAGTTCGTATCAGATGGACGAAATTAGTTGAAATAGACAGTTTTTGCATGGTAACACACTTCTGGTAGAACTACATAGCAAAGTACAAAGTTCGTATCGGATGGACAAAATTAGTTGAAATAGACAGTTTTTGCATGGTAACACATTTCTGGTAGAACTAGATAGCAAAGTACAAAGTTCGTATCGGATGGACGAAATTAGTTGAAATAGACAGTTTTTGCATGGTAACTCACTCCTGGTAGAACTAGATAGCAAAGTACAAAAGTTCGTATCGGATGGACGAAATTAGTTGAAATAGACAGTTTTTTGCATGGTAACACACTCCTGGTAGAACTACATAGCAAAGTACAATGTTCGTATCGGATGGACGAAATTAGTTGAAATAGACAGTTTTTGCATGGTAACACATTCCTGGTAGAACTACATAGCAAAGTACAATGTTCGTATCGGATGGACGAAATTAGTTGAAATAGACAGTTTTTGCATGGTAACACATTCCTGGTAGAACTACATAGCAAAGTACAAAGTTCGTATCGGATGGACGAAATTAGTTGAAATAGACAGTTTTTGCATGGTAACACACTCCTGGTAGAACTACATAGCAAAGTACAAAGTTCGTATCGGATGGACGAAATTAGTTGAAATAGACAGTTTTTGCATGGTAACATACTCCTGGTAGAACTACATAGCAAAGTACAAAGTTCGTATCGGATGGACGAAATTAGTTGAAATAGACAGTTTTTGCATGGTAACACATTCCTGGTAGAACTACATAGCAAAGTACAAAGTTCGTATCGGATGGACGAAATTAGTTGAAATAGACAGTTTTTGCATGGTAACACACTCCTGGTAGAACTACAGAGCAAAGTACAAAGTTCGTATCGGATGGACGAAATTAGTTGAAATAGACAGTTTTTGCATGGTAACACACTCCTGGTAGAACTACATAGCAAAGTACAATGTTCGTATCGGATGGACGAAATTAGTTGAAATAGACAGTTTTTGCATGGTAACACATTCCTGGTAGAACTACATAGCAAAGTACAAAGTTCGTATCGGATGGACGAAATTAGTTGAAATAGACAGTTTTTGCATGGTAACACACTCCTGGTAGAACTACATAGCAAAGTACAAAGTTCGTATCGGATGGACGAAATAAGGTGAAATAGACAGTTTTTGCATGGTAACACACTCCTGGTAGAACTACATAGCAAAGTACAAAGTTCGTATCGGATGGACGAAATTAGTTGAAATAGACAGTTTTTGCATGGTAACACACTCCTGGTAGAACTACATAGCAAAGTACAAAGTTCGTATCGGATGGACGAATTTAGTTGAAATAGACAGTTTTTGCATGGTAACACATTCCTGGTAGAACTACATAGCAAAGTACAAAGTTCGTATCGGATGGACGAAATTAGTTGAAATAGACAGTTTTTGCATGGTAACACATTTCTGGTAGAACTACATAGCAAAGTACAAAGTTCGTATCAGATGGACGAAATTAGTTGAAATAGACAGTTTTTGCATGGTAACAAATTCCTGTTAGAACTACATAGCAAAGTACAAAGTTCGTATCAGATGGACGAAATTAGTTGAAATAGACAGTTTTTGCATGGTAACACACTTCTGGTAGAACTACATAGCAAAGTACAAAGTTCGTATCGGATGGACAAAATTAGTTGAAATAGACAGTTTTTGCATGGTAACACATTCCTGGTAGAACTACATAGCAAAGTACAAAGTTCGTATCGGATGGACGAAATTAGTTGAAATAGACAGTTTTTGCATGGTAACACACTCCTGGTAGAACTACATAGCAAAGTACAAAGTTCGTATCGCATGGACGAAATTAGTTGAAATAGACAGTTTTTGCATTGTAACACATTTCTGGTAGAACTACATAGCAAAGTACAAAGTTCGTATCGGATGGACGAAATTAGTTGAAATAGACAGTTTTTGCATGGTAACACACTCCTGGTAGAACTACATAGCAAAGTACAAAGTTCGTATCGGATGGACGAAATAAGGTGAAATAGACAGTTTTTGCATGGTAACACACTCCTGGTAGAACTACATAGCAAAGTACAAAGTTCGTATCGGATGGACGAAATTAGTTGAAATAGACAGTTTTTGCATGGTAACACATTCCTGGTAGAACTACATAGCAAAGTACAAAGTTCGTATCGGATGGACGAAATTAGTTGAAATAGACAGTTTTTGCATGGTAACACATTCCTGGTAGAACTACATAGCAAAGTACAAAGTTCGTATCGGATGGACAAAATTAGTTGAAATAGACAGTTTTTGCATGGTAACACACTCCTGGTAGAACTACATAGCAAAGTACAAAGTTCGTATCGCATGGACGAAATTAGTTGAAATAGACAGTTTTTGTATGGTAACACATTCCTGGTAGAACTACATAGCAAAGTACAAAGTTCGTATCGGATGGACGAAATTAGTTGAAATAGACAGTTTTTGCATGGTAACACATTCCTGGTAGAACTACATAGCAAAGTACAAAGTTCGTATCGGATGGTCAAAATTAGTTGAAATAGACAGTTTTTGCATGGTAACACACTCCTGGTAGAACTACATAGCAAAGTACAAAGTTCGTATCGGATGGACGAAATTAGTTGAAATAGACAGTTTTTGCATGGTAACACACTCCTGGTAGAACTACATAGCAAAGTACAAAGTTCGTATCGGATGGACGAAATTAGTTGAAATAGACAGTTTTTGCATGGTAACACATTCCTGGTAGAACTACATAGCAAAGTACAAAGTTCTTATCGGATGGACGAAATTAGTTGAAATAGACAGTTTTTGCATGGTAACACACTCCTGGTAGAAGTACATAGCAAAGTACAAAGTTCGTATCGGATGGACGAAATTAGTTGAAATAGACAGTTTTTGCATGGTAACACATTCCTGGTAGAACTACATAGCAAAGTACAAAGTTCGTATCGGATGGACGAAATTAGTTGAAATAGACAGTTTTTGCATGGTAACACATTCCTGGTAGAACTACATAGCAAAGTACAAAGTTCGTATCGGATGGACGAAATTAGTTGAAATAGACAGTTTTTGCATGGTAACACACTCCTGGTAGAACTACATAGCAAAGTACAAAGTTCGTATCGGATGGACGAAATTAGTTGAAATAGACAGTTTTTGCATGGTAACACATTCCTGGTAGAACTACATAGCAAAGTACAAAGTTCGTATCGGATGGACGAAATTAGTTGGAATAGACAGTTTTTGCATGGTAACACATTCCTGGTAGAACTACATAGCAAAGTACAAAGTTCGTATCGGATGGACGAAATTAGTTGAAATAGACAGTTTTTGCATGGTAACACATTCCTGGTAGAACTACATAGCAAAGTACAAAGTTCGTATCGGATGGACGAAATTAGTTGAAATAGACAGTTTTTGCATGGTAACACACTTCTGGTAGAACTACATAGCAAAGTACAAAGTTCGTATCGCATGGACGAAATTAGTTGAAATAGACAGTTTTTGTATGGTAACACATTCCTGGTAGAACTACATAGCAAAGTACAAAGTTCGTATCGGATGGACGAAATTAGTTGAAATAGACAGTTTTTGCATGGTAACACACTTCTGGTAGAACTACATAGCAAAGTACAAAGTTCGTATCGGATGGACGAAATTAGTTGAAATAGACAGTTTTTGCATGGTAACACACTCCTGATAGAACTACATAGCAAAGTACAAAGTTCGTATCGGATGGACGAAATTAGTTGAAATAGACAGTTTTTGCATGGTAACACACTCCTGGTAGAACTACATAGCAAAGTACAAAGTTCGTATCGGATGGACGAAATTAGTTGAAATAGACAGTTTTTGCATGGTAACACATTCCTGGTAGAACTACATAGCAAAGTACAAAGTTCGTATCGGATGGACGAAATTAGTTGAAATAGACAGTTTTTGCATGGTAACACACTCCTGGTAGAACTACATAGCAAAGTACAAAGTTCGTATCGGATGGACGAAATTAGTTGAAAAAGACAGTTTTTGCATGGTAACACATTTCTGGTAGAACTACATAGCAAAGTACAAAGTTCGTATCGGATGGACGAAATTAGTTGAAATAGACAGTTTTTGCATGGTAACACATTCCTGGTAGAACTACATAGCAAAGTACAAAGTTCGTATCGGATGGACAAAATTAGTTGAAATAGACAGTTTTTGCATGGTAACACACTTCTGGTAGAACTACATAGCAAAGTACAAAGTTCGTATCGGATGGACGAAATTAGTTGAAATAGACAGTTTTTGCATGGTAACACACTCCTGGTAGAACTACATAGCAAAGTACAAAGTTCGTATCGCATGGACGAAATTAGTTGAAATAGACAGTTTTTGCATGGTAACACACTTCTGGTAGAACTACATAGCAAAGTACAAAGTTCGTATCGGATGGACGAAATTAGTTGAAATAGACAGTTTTTGCATGGTAACACATTTCTGGTAGAACTACATAGCAAAGTACAAAGTTCGTATCGGATGGACGAAATAAATTGAAATCGACAGTTTTTGCATGGTAACACACTTCTGGTAGAACTACATAGCAAAGTACAAAGTTCGTATCGGATGGACGAAATTAGTTGAAATAGACAGTTTTTGCATGGTAACACATTCCTGGTAGAACTACATAGCAAAGTACAAAGTTCGTATCGGATGGACGAAATTAGTTGAAAAAGACAGTTTTTGCATGGTAACACATTTCTGGTAGAACTACATAGCAAAGTACAAAGTTCGTATCGGATGGACGAAATTAGTTGAAATAGACAGTTTTTGCATGGTAACACATTCCTGGTAGAACTACATAGCAAAGTACAAAGTTCGTATCGGATGGACAAAATTAGTTGAAATAGACAGTTTTTGCATGGTAACACACTTCTGGTAGAACTACATAGCAAAGTACAAAGTTCGTATCGGATGGACGAAATTAGTTGAAATAGACAGTTTTTGCATGGTAACACACTCCTGGTAGAACTACATAGCAAAGTACAAAGTTCGTATCGCATGGACGAAATTAGTTGAAATAGACAGTTTTTGCATGGTAACACACTTCTGGTAGAACTACATAGCAAAGTACAAAGTTCGTATCGGATGGACGAAATTAGTTGAAATAGACAGTTTTTGCATGGTAACACATTTCTGGTAGAACTACATAGCAAAGTACAAAGTTCGTATCGGATGGACGAAATAAATTGAAATCGACAGTTTTTGCATGGTAACACACTTCTGGTAGAACTACATAGCAAAGTACAAAGTTCGTATCGGATGGACGAAATAAATTGAAATCGACAGTTTTTGCATGGTAACACACTCCTGGTAGAAGTACATAGCAAAGTACAAAGTTCGTATCGGATGGACAAAGTTAGTTGAAATAGACAGTTCTTGCATGAAAACTCATTCCTGGTGGAACTTCATAGCAAAGTACAAAGTTCGTTTTGGATGGACAAAGTTAGTTGAAATAGACAGTTTTTGCATGAAAACTCATTCCTGGTGGAACTTCATAGCAAAGTACAAAGTTCGTTTTGGATGGATCAATTTAGTTGAAATAGACAGTTTTTGCATGGTAACACACTCCTGGTAGAACTACATAGCAAAGTACAAAGTTCGTATCGGATGGACGAAATTAGTTGAAATAGACAGTTTTTGCATGGTAACAAATTCCTGGTAGAACTACATAGCAAAGTACAAAGTTCGTATCGGATGGACGAAATTAGTTGAAATAGACAGTTTTTGCATGGTAACACATTTCTGGTAGAACTACATAGCAAAGTACAAAGTTCGTATCGGATGGACGAAATTAGTTGAAATAGACAGTTTTTGCATGGTAACACACTTCTGGTAGAACTACATAGCAAAGTACAAAGTTCGTATCGGATGGACGAAATAAGGTGAAATAGACAGTTTTTGCTTGGTAACACATTTCTGGTAGAACTACATAGCAAAGTACAAAGTTCGTATCGGATGGACGAAATAAGGTGAAATAGACAGTTTTTGCATGGTAACACACTTCTGGTAGAACTACATAGCAAAGTACAAAGTTCGTATCGGATGGACGAAATAAGGTGAAATAGACAGTTTTTGCATGGTAACACATTTCTGGTAGAACTACATAGCAAAGTACAAAGTTCGTATCGGATGGACGAAATAAATTGAAATCGACAGTTTTTGCATGGTAACACACTTCTGGTAGAACTACATAGCAAAGTACAAAGTTCGTATCGGATGGACGAAATAAGGTGAAATAGACAGTTTTTGCATGGTAACACATTTCTGGTAGAACTACATAGCAAAGTACAAAGTTCGTATCGGATGGACGAAATAAATTGAAATCGACAGTTTTTGCATGGTAACACACTTCTGGTAGAACTACATAGCAAAGTACAAAGTTCGTATCGGATGGACGAAATAAATTGAAATCGACAGTTTTTGCATGGTAACACACTCCTGGTAGAAGTACATAGCAAAGTACAAAGTTCGTATCGGATGGACAAAGTTAGTTGAAATAGACAGTTTTTGCATGGTAACACATTCCTGGTAGAACTACATAGCAAAGTACAAAGTTCGTATCGGATGGACGAAATTAGTTGAAATAGACAGTTTTTGCATGGTAACAAATTCCTGGTAGAACTACATAGCAAAGTACAAAGTTCGTATCGGATGGACGAAATTAGTTGAAATAGACAGTTTTTGCATGGTAACACACTTCTGGTAGAAGTACATAGCAAAGTACAAAGTTCGTATCGGATGGACGAAATAAGGTGAAATAGACAGTTTTTGCTTGGTAACATACTCCTGGTAGAACTACATAGCAAAGTACAAAGTTCGTATCGGATGGACGAATTTAGTTTAAATAGACAGTTTTTGCATGGTAACACACTCCTGGTAGAACTACATAGCAAAGTACAAAGTTCGTATCGGATGGACGAATTAAGTTGAAATAGACAGTTTTTGCATGGTAACACATTCTTGGTAGAACTACATATCAAAGTACAAAGTTCGTTTCGGATGGACAAAATTAGTTGAAATAGACAGTTTTTGCATGGTAACATACTCCTGGTAGAACTACATAGCAAAGTACAAAGTTCGTATCGGATGGACGAAATTAGTTTAAATAGACAGTTTTTGCATGGTAACACATTCCTGGTAGAACTACATAGCAAAGTACAAAGTTCGTATCGGATGGACGAAATTAGTTGAAATAGACAGTTTTTGCATGGTAACACACTCCTGGTAGAAGTACATAGCAAAGTACAAAGTTCGTATCGGATGGACGAATTTAGTTGAAATAGACAGTTTTTGCATGGTAACACATTCCTGGTAGAACTACATAGCAAAGTACAAAGTTCGTATCGGATGGACGAAATTAGTTGAAATAGACAGTTTTTGCATGGTAACACATTCCTGGTAGAACTACATAGCAAAGTACAAAGTTCGTATCGGATGGACGAAATTAGTTGAAATAGACAGGTTTTGCATGGTAACACATTCCTGGTAGAACTACATAGCAAAGTACAAAGTTCGTATCGGATGGACGAAATTAGTTGAAATAGACAGTTTTTGCATGGTAACATACTCCTGGTAGAACTACATAGCAAAGTACAAAGTTCGTATCGGATGGACGAAATTAGTTTAAATAGACAGTTTTTGCATGGTAACACATTCCTGGTAGAACTACATAGCAAAGTACAAAGTTCGTATCGGATGGACGAAATTAGTTGAAATAGACAGTTTTTGCATGGTAACACACTCCTGGTAGAAGTACATAGCAAAGTACAAAGTTCGTATCGGATGGACGAATTTAGTTGAAATAGACAGTTTTTGCATGGTAACACATTCCTGGTAGAACTACATAGCAAAGTACAAAGTTCGTATCGGATGGACGAAATAAGGTGAAATAGACAGTTTTTGCATGGTAACACATTTCTGGTAGAACTACATAGCAAAGTACAAAGTTCGTATCGGATGGACGAAATTAGTTGAAATAGACAGTTTTTGCATGGTAACACATTCCTGGTAGAACTACATAGCAAAGTACAAAGTTCGTATCGGATGGACAAAATTAGTTGAAATAGACAGTTTTTGCATGGTAACACATTCCTGGTAGAACTACATAGCAAAGTACAAAGTTCGTATCGGATGGACGAAATTAGTTGAAATAGACAGTTTTTGCATGGTAACATACTCCTGGTAGAACTACATAGCAAAGTACAAAGTTCGTATCGGATGGACGAAATTAGTTGAAATAGACAGTTTTTGCATGGTAACACACTCCTGGTAGAACTACATAGCAAAGTACAAAGTTCGTATCGGATGGACGAATTTAGTTGAAATAGACAGTTTTTGCATGGTAACACATTCCTGGTAGAACTACATAGCAAAGTACAAAGTTCGTATCGGATGGACGAAATTAGTTGAAATAGACAGTTTTTGCATGGTAACACATTCCTGGTAGAACTACATAGCAAAGTACAAAGTTCGTATCGGATGGACGAAATTAGTTGAAATAGACAGTTTTTGCATGGTAACACATTCCTGGTAGAACTACATAGCAAAGTACAAAGTTCGTATCGGATGGACGAAATTAGTTGAAATAGACAGTTTTTGCATGGTAACATACTCCTGGTAGAACTACATAGCAAAGTACAAAGTTCGTATCGGATGGACGAAATTAGTTTAAATAGACAGTTTTTGCATGGTAACACATTCCTGGTAGAACTACATAGCAAAGTACAAAGTTCGTATCGGATGGACGAATTTAGTTGAAATAGACAGTTTTTGCATGGTAACACACTCCTGGTAGAACTACATAGCAAAGTACAAAGTTCGTATCGGATGGACGAAATTAGTTGAAATAGACAGTTTTTGCATGGTAACACACTCCTGGTAGAACTACATAGCAAAGTACAAAGTTCGTTTCGGATGGACAAAATTAGTTGTAATAGACAGTTTTTGCATGGTAACACACTCCTGGTAGAACTACATAGCAAAGTACAAAGTTCGTATCGGATGGACGAAATTAGTTGAAATAGACAGTTTTTGCATGGTAACACACTCCTGGTAGAACTACATAGCAAAGTACAAAGTTCGTATCGGATGGACGAAATTAGTTGAAATAGACAGTTTTTGCATGGTAACACACTCCTGGTAGAACTACATAGCAAAGTACAAAGTTCGTATCGGATGGACGAAATTAGTTGAAATAGACAGTTTTTGCATGGTAACACATTCCTGGTAGAACTACATAGCAAAGTACAAAGTTCGTATCGGATGGACAAAATTAGTTGAAATAGACAGTTTTTGCATGGTAACACACTCCTGGTAGAACTACATAGCAAAGTACAAAGTTCGTATCGCATGGACGAAATTAGTTGAAATAGACAGTTTTTGCATGGTAACACATTCCTGGTAGAACTACATAGCAAAGTACAAAGTTCGTATCGGATGGTCAAAATTAGTTGAAATAGACAGTTTTTGCATGGTAACACACTCCTGGTAGAACTACATAGCAAAGTACAAAGTTCGTATCGGATGGACGAAATTAGTTGAAATAGACAGTTTTTGCATGGTAACACACTCCTGGTAGAACTACATAGCAAAGTACAAAGTTCGTATCGGATGGACGAAATTAGTTGAAATAGACAGTTTTTGCATGGTAACACATTCCTGGTAGAACTACATAGCAAAGTACAAAGTTCTTATCGGATGGACGAAATTAGTTGAAATAGACAGTTTTTGCATGGTAACACACTCCTGGTAGAACTACATAGCAAAGTACAAAGTTCGTATCGGATGGACGAAATTAGTTGAAATAGACAGTTTTTGCATGGTAACACATTCCTGGTAGAACTACATAGCAAAGTACAAAGTTCGTATCGGATGGACGAAATTAGTTGAAATAGACAGTTTTTGCATGGTAACACATTCCTGGTAGAACTACATAGCAAAGTACAAAGTTCGTATCGCATGGACGAAATTAGTTGAAATAGACAGTTTTTGTATGGTAACACATTCCTGGTAGAACTACATAGCAAAGTACAAAGTTCGTATCGGATGGACGAAATTAGTTGAAATAGACAGTTTTTGCATGGTAACACATTCCTGGTAGAACTACATAGCAAAGTACAAAGTTCGTATCGGATGGTCAAAATTAGTTGAAATAGACAGTTTTTGCATGGTAACACACTCCTGGTAGAACTACATAGCAAAGTACAAAGTTCGTATCGGATGGACGAAATTAGTTGAAATAGACAGTTTTTGCATGGTAACACACTCCTGGTAGAACTACATAGCAAAGTACAAAGTTCGTATCGGATGGACGAAATTAGTTGAAATAGACAGTTTTTGCATGGTAACACATTCCTGGTAGAACTACATAGCAAAGTACAAAGTTCTTATCGGATGGACGAAATTAGTTGAAATAGACAGTTTTTGCATGGTAACACACTCCTGGTAGAACTACATAGCAAAGTACAAAGTTCGTATCGGATGGACGAAATTAGTTGAAATAGACAGTTTTTGCATGGTAACACATTCCTGGTAGAACTACATAGCAAAGTACAAAGTTCGTATCGGATGGACGAAATTAGTTGAAATAGACAGTTTTTGCATGGTAACACATTCCTGGTAGAACTACATAGCAAAGTACAAAGTTCGTATCGGATGGACGAAATTAGTTGAAATAGACAGTTTTTGCATGGTAACACATTCCTGGTAGAACTACATAGCAAAGTACAAAGTTCTTATCGGATGGACGAAATTAGTTGAAATAGACAGTTTTTGCATGGTAACACACTCCTGGTAGAACTACATAGCAAAGTACAAAGTTCGTATCGGATGGACGAAATTAGTTGAAATAGACAGTTTTTGCATGGTAACACATTCCTGGTAGAACTACATAGCAAAGTACAAAGTTCGTATCGGATGGACGAAATTAGTTGAAATAGACAGTTTTTGCATGGTAACACATTCCTGGTAGAACTACATAGCAAAGTACAAAGTTCGTATCGCATGGACGAAATTAGTTGAAATAGACAGTTTTTGTATGGTAACACATTCCTGGTAGAACTACATAGCAAAGTACAAAGTTCGTATCGGATGGACGAAATTAGTTGAAATAGACAGTTTTTGCATGGTAACACATTCCTGGTAGAACTACATAGCAAAGTACAAAGTTCGTATCGGATGGTCAAAATTAGTTGAAATAGACAGTTTTTGCATGGTAACACACTCCTGGTAGAACTACATAGCAAAGTACAAAGTTCGTATCGGATGGACGAAATTAGTTGAAATAGACAGTTTTTGCATGGTAACACACTCCTGGTAGAACTACATAGCAAAGTACAAAGTTCGTATCGGATGGACGAAATTAGTTGAAATAGACAGTTTTTGCATGGTAACACATTCCTGGTAGAACTACATAGCAAAGTACAAAGTTCTTATCGGATGGACGAAATTAGTTGAAATAGACAGTTTTTGCATGGTAACACACTCCTGGTAGAACTACATAGCAAAGTACAAAGTTCGTATCGGATGGACGAAATTAGTTGAAATAGACAGTTTTTGCATGGTAACACATTCCTGGTAGAACTACATAGCAAAGTACAAAGTTCGTATCGGATGGACGAAATTAGTTGAAATAGACAGTTTTTGCATGGTAACACATTCCTGGTAGAACTACATAGCAAAGTACAAAGTTCGTATCGGATGGACGAAATTAGTTGAAATAGACAGTTTTTGCATGGTAACACACTCCTGGTAGAACTACATAGCAAAGTACAAAGTTCGTATCGGATGGACGAAATTAGTTGAAATAGACAGTTTTTGCATGGTAACACATTCCTGGTAGAACTACATAGCAAAGTACAAAGTTCGTATCGGATGGACGAAATTAGTTGAAATAGACAGTTTTTGCATGGTAACACATTCCTGGTAGAACTACATAGCAAAGTACAAAGTTCGTATCGGATGGACGAAATTAGTTGAAATAGACAGTTTTTGCATGGTAACACATTCCTGGTAGAACTACATAGCAAAGTACAAAGTTCGTATCGGATGGACGAAATTAGTTGAAATAGACAGTTTTTGCATGGTAACACACTTCTGGTAGAACTACATAGCAAAGTACAAAGTTCGTATCGGATGGACGAAATTAGTTGAAATAGACAGTTTTTGCATGGTAACACACTCCTGGTAGAACTACATAGCAAAGTACAAAGTTCGTATCGGATGGACGAAATTAGTTGAAATAGACAGTTTTTGCATGGTAACACACTCCTGGTAGAACTACATAGCAAAGTACAAAGTTCGTATCGGATGGACGAAATTAGTTGAAATAGACAGTTTTTGCATGGTAACACATTCCTGGTAGAACTACATAGCAAAGTACAAAGTTCGTATCGGATGGACGAAATTAGTTGAAATAGACAGTTTTTGCATGGTAACACACTCCTGGTAGAACTACATAGCAAAGTACAAAGTTCGTATCGGATGGACGAAATTAGTTGAAAAAGACAGTTTTTGCATGGTAACACATTTCTGGTAGAACTACATAGCAAAGTACAAAGTTCGTATCGGATGGACGAAATTAGTTGAAATAGACAGTTTTTGCATGGTAACACATTCCTGGTAGAACTACATAGCAAAGTACAAAGTTCGTATCGGATGGACAAAATTAGTTGAAATAGACAGTTTTTGCATGGTAACACACTTCTGGTAGAACTACATAGCAAAGTACAAAGTTCGTATCGGATGGACGAAATTAGTTGAAATAGACAGTTTTTGCATGGTAACACACTTCTGGTAGAACTACATAGCAAAGTACAAAGTTCGTATCGGATGGACGAAATTAGTTGAAATAGACAGTTTTTGCATGGTAACACACTCCTGGTAGAACTACATAGCAAAGTACAAAGTTCGTATCGGATGGACGAAATTAGTTGAAATAGACAGTTTTTGCATGGTAACACACTCCTGGTAGAACTACATAGCAAAGTACAAAGTTCGTATCGCATGGACGAAATTAGTTGAAATAGACAGTTTTTGCATGGTAACACACTTCTGGTAGAACTACATAGCAAAGTACAAAGTTCGTATCGGATGGACGAAATTAGTTGAAATAGACAGTTTTTGCATGGTAACACACTTCTGGTAGAACTACATAGCAAAGTACAAAGTTCGTATCGGATGGACGAAATTAGTTGAAATAGACAGTTTTTGCATGGTAACACACTTCTGGTAGAACTACATAGCAAAGTACAAAGTTCGTATCGGATGGACAAAATTAGTTGAAATAGACAGTTTTTGCATGGTAACACACTTCTGGTAGAACTACATAGCAAAGTACAAAGTTCGTATCGGATGGACGAAATTAGTTGAAATAGACAGTTTTTGCATGGTAACACACTCCTGGTAGAACTACATAGCAAAGTACAAAGTTCGTATCGCATGGACGAAATTAGTTGAAATAGACAGTTTTTGCATGGTAACACACTTCTGGTAGAACTACATAGCAAAGTACAAAGTTCGTATCGGATGGACGAAATTAGTTGAAATAGACAGTTTTTGCATGGTAACACACTTCTGGTAGAACTACATAGCAAAGTACAAAGTTCGTATCGGATGGACGAAATTAGTTGAAATAGACAGTTTTTGCATGGTAACACACTCCTGGTAGAACTACATAGCAAAGTACAAAGTTCGTATCGGATGGACGAAATTAGTTGAAATAGACAGTTTTTGCATGGTAACACACTCCTGGTAGAAGTACATAGCAAAGTACAAAGTTCGTATCGGATGGACAAAGTTAGTTGAAATAGACAGTTCTTGCATGAAAACTCATTCCTGGTGGAACTTCATAGCAAAGTACAAAGTTCGTTTTGGATGGACAAAGTTAGTTGAAATAGACAGTTTTTGCATGAAAACTCATTCCTGGTGGAACTTCATAGCAAAGTACAAAGTTCGTTTTGGATGGATCAATTTAGTTGAAATAGACAGTTTTTGCATGAAAACTCATTCGTGGTGGAACTTCATAGCAAAGTACAAAGTTCGTATCGGATGGACGAAATTAGTTGAAATAGACAGTTTTTGCATGGTAACAAATTCCTGGTAGAACTACATAGCAAAGTACAAAGTTCGTATCGGATGGACGAAATTAGTTGAAATAGACAGTTTTTGCATGGTAACACATTTCTGGTAGAACTACATAGCAAAGTACAAAGTTCGTATCGGATGGACGAAATTAGTTGAAATAGACAGTTTTTGCATGGTAACACACTTCTGGTAGAACTACATAGCAAAGTACAAAGTTCGTATCGGATGGACGAAATAAGGTGAAATAGACAGTTTTTGCTTGGTAACACATTTCTGGTAGAACTACATAGCAAAGTACAAAGTTCGTATCGGATGGACGAAATTAGTTGAAATAGACAGTTTTTGCATGGTAACACATTTCTGGTAGAACTACATAGCAAAGTACAAAGTTCGTATCGGATGGACGAATTTAGTTGAAATAGACAGTTTTTGCATGGTAACACATTCCTGGTAGAACTACATAGCAAAGTACAAAGTTCGTATCGGATGGACGAAATTAGTTGAAATAGACAGTTTTTGCATGGTAACACATTCCTGGTAGAACTACATAGCAAAGTACAAAGTTCGTATCGGATGGACGAATTTAGTTGAAATAGACAGTTTTTGCATGGTAACACATTCCTGGTAGAACTACATAGCAAAGTACAAAGTTCGTATCGGATGGACGAAATTAGTTGAAATAGACAGTTTTTGCATGGTAACAAATTCCTGGTAGAACTACATAGCAAAGTACAAAGTTCGTATCGGATGGACGAAATTAGTTGAAATAGACAGTTTTTGCATGGTAACACACTTCTGGTAGAACTACATAGCAAAGTACAAAGTTCGTATCGGATGGACGAAATAAGGTGAAATAGACAGTTTTTGCTTGGTAACACATTTCTGGTAGAACTACATAGCAAAGTACAAAGTTCGTATCGGATGGACGAAATTAGTTGAAATAGACAGTTTTTGCATGGTAACACACTTCTGGTAGAACTACATAGCAAAGTACAAAGTTCGTATCGGATGGACGAAATAAGGTGAAATAGACAGTTTTTGCTTGGTAACACATTTCTGGTAGAACTACATAGCAAAGTACAAAGTTCGTATCGGATGGACGAAATTAGTTGAAATAGACAGTTTTTGCATGGTAACACATTCCTGGTAGAACTACATAGCAAAGTACAAAGTTCGTATCGGATGGACGAATTTAGTTGAAATAGACAGTTTTTGCATGGTAACACATTCCTGGTAGAACTACATAGCAAAGTACAAAGTTCGTATCGGATGGACGAAATTAGTTGAAATAGACAGTTTTTGCATGGTAACAAATTCCTGGTAGAACTACATAGCAAAGTACAAAGTTCGTATCGGATGGACGAAATTAGTTGAAACAGACAGTTTTTGCATGGTAACACACTTCTGGTAGAACTACATAGCAAAGTACAAAGTTCGTATCGGATGGACGAAATAAGGTGAAATAGACAGTTTTTGCTTGGTAACATACTCCTGGTAGAACTACATAGCAAAGTACAAAGTTCGTATCGGATGGACGAATTTAGTTGAAATAGACAGTTTTTGCATGGTAACACATTCCTGGTAGAACTACATAGCAAAGTACAAAGTTCGTATCGGATGGACGAAATTAGTTGAAATAGACAGTTTTTGCATGGTAACAAATTCCTGGTAGAACTACATATCAAAGTACAAAGTTCGTTTCGGATGGACAAAATTAGTTGAAATAGACAGTTTTTGCATGGTAACACATTCCTGGTAGAACTACATAGCAAAGTACAAAGTTCGTATCGGATGGACGAAATTAGTTTAAATAGACAGTTTTTGCATGGTAACACATTCCTGGTAGAACTACATAGCAAAGTACAAAGTTCGTATCGGATGGACGAAATTAGTTGAAATAGACAGTTTTTGCATGGTAACACACTCCTGGTAGAAGTACATAGCAAAGTACAAAGTTCGTATCGGATGGACGAATTTAGTTGAAATAGACAGTTTTTGCATGGTAACACATTCCTGGTAGAACTACATAGCAAAGTACAAAGTTCGTATCGGATGGACGAAATTAGTTGAAATAGACAGTTTTTGCATGGTAACACATTCCTGGTAGAACTACATAGCAAAGTACAAAGTTCGTATCGGATGGACGAAATTAGTTGAAATAGACAGGTTTTGCATGGTAACACATTCCTGGTAGAACTACATAGCAAAGTACAAAGTTCGTATCGGATGGACGAAATTAGTTGAAATAGACAGTTTTTGCATGGTAACATACTCCTGGTAGAACTACATAGCAAAGTACAAAGTTCGTATCGGATGGACGAAATTAGTTTAAATAGACAGTTTTTGCATGGTAACACATTCCTGGTAGAACTACATAGCAAAGTACAAAGTTCGTATCGGATGGACGAAATTAGTTGAAATAGACAGTTTTTGCATGGTAACACACTCCTGGTAGAAGTACATAGCAAAGTACAAAGTTCGTATCGGATGGACGAATTTAGTTGAAATAGACAGTTTTTGCATGGTAACACATTCCTGGTAGAACTACATAGCAAAGTACAAAGTTCGTATCGGATGGACGAAATAAGGTGAAATAGACAGTTTTTGCATGGTAACACATTTCTGGTAGAACTACATAGCAAAGTACAAAGTTCGTATCGGATGGACGAAATTAGTTGAAATAGACAGTTTTTGCATGGTAACACATTCCTGGTAGAACTACATAGCAAAGTACAAAGTTCGTATCGGATGGACAAAATTAGTTGAAATAGACAGTTTTTGCATGGTAACACATTCCTGGTAGAACTACATAGCAAAGTACAAAGTTCGTATCGGATGGACGAAATTAGTTGAAATAGACAGTTTTTGCATGGTAACATACTCCTGGTAGAACTACATAGCAAAGTACAAAGTTCGTATCGGATGGACGAAATTAGTTGAAATAGACAGTTTTTGCATGGTAACACACTCCTGGTAGAACTACATAGCAAAGTACAAAGTTCGTATCGGATGGACGACTTTAGTTGAAATAGACAGTTTTTGCATGGTAACACATTCCTGGTAGAACTACATAGCAAAGTACAAAGTTCGTATCGGATGGACGAAATTAGTTGAAATAGACAGTTTTTGCATGGTAACACATTCCTGGTAGAACTACATAGCAAAGTACAAAGTTCGTATCGGATGGACGAAATTAGTTGAAATAGACAGTTTTTGCATGGTAACACATTCCTGGTAGAACTACATAGCAAAGTACAAAGTTCGTATCGGATGGACGAAATTAGTTGAAATAGACAGTTTTTGCATGGTAACATACTCCTGGTAGAACTACATAGCAAAGTACAAAGTTCGTATCGGATGGACGAAATTAGTTTAAATAGACAGTTTTTGCATGGTAACACATTCCTGGTAGAACTACATAGCAAAGTACAAAGTTCGTATCGGATGGACGAATTTAGTTGAAATAGACAGTTTTTGCATGGTAACACACTCCTGGTAGAACTACATAGCAAAGTACAAAGTTCGTATCGGATGGACGAAATTAGTTGAAATAGACAGTTTTTGCATGGTAACACACTCCTGGTAGAACTACATAGCAAAGTACAAAGTTCGTTTCGGATGGACAAAATTAGTTGTAATAGACAGTTTTTGCATGGTAACACACTCCTGGTAGAACTACATAGCAAAGTACAAAGTTCGTATCGGATGGACGAAATTAGTTGAAATAGACAGTTTTTGCATGGTAACACACTCCTGGTAGAACTACATAGCAAAGTACAAAGTTCGTATCGGATGGACGAAATTAGTTGAAATAGACAGTTTTTGCATGGTAACACACTCCTGGTAGAACTACATAGCAAAGTACAAAGTTCGTATCGGATGGACGAAATTAGTTGAAATAGACAGTTTTTGCATGGTAACACATTCCTGGTAGAACTACATAGCAAAGTACAAAGTTCGTATCGGATGGACGAATTTAGTTGAAATAGACAGTTTTTGCATGGTAACACATTCCTGGTAGAACTACATAGCAAAGTACAAAGTTCGTATCGGATGGACGAAATTAGTTGAAATAGACAGTTTTTGCATGGTAACACATTCCTGGTAGAACTACATAGCAAAGTACAAAGTTCGTATCGGATGGACGAAATTAGTTGAAATAGACAGTTTTTGCATGGTAACACATTCCTGGTAGAACTACATAGCAAAGTACAAAGTTCGTATCGGATGGACGAATTCAGTTAAAATAGACAGTTTTTGCATGGTAACACATTCCTGGTAGAACTACATAGCAAAGTACAAAGTTCGTATCGGATGGACGAATTTAGTTGAAATAGACAGTTTTTGCATGGTAACACTTTCCTGGTAGAACTACATAGCAAAGTACAAAGTTCGTATCGGATGGACGAATTTAGTTGAAATAGACAGTTTTTGCATGGTAACACATTCCTGGTAGAACTACATAGCAAAGTACAAAGTTCGTTTCGGATGGACAAAATTAGTTGAAATAGACAGTTTTTGCATGGTAACATACTCCTGGTAGAACTACATAGCAAAGTACAAAGTTCGTATCGGATGGACGAAATTAGTTTAAATAGACAGTTTTTGCATGGTAACACATTCCTGGTAGAACTACATAGCAAAGTACAAAGTTCGTATCGGATGGACGAAATTAGTTGAAATAGACAGTTTTTGCATGGTAACACACTCCTGGTAGAAGTACATAGCAAAGTACAAAGTTCGTATCGGATGGACGAATTTAGTTGAAATAGACAGTTTTTGCATGGTAACACATTCCTGGTAGAACTACATAGCAAAGTACAAAGTTCGTATCGGATGGTCAAAATTAGTTGAAATAGACAGTTTTTGCATGGTAACACACTCCTGGTAGAACTACATAGCAAAGTACAAAGTTCGTATCGGATGGACGAAATTAGTTGAAATAGACAGTTTTTGCATGGTAACACACTCCTGGTAGAACTACATAGCAAAGTACAAAGTTCGTATCGGATGGACGAAATTAGTTGAAATAGACAGTTTTTGCATGGTAACACATTCCTGGTAGAACTACATAGCAAAGTACAAAGTTCTTATCGGATGGACGAAATTAGTTGAAATAGACAGTTTTTGCATGGTAACACACTCCTGGTAGAACTACATAGCAAAGTACAAAGTTCGTATCGGATGGACGAAATTAGTTGAAATAGACAGTTTTTGCATGGTAACACATTCCTGGTAGAACTACATAGCAAAGTACAAAGTTCGTATCGGATGGACGAAATTAGTTGAAATAGACAGTTTTTGCATGGTAACACACTCCTGGTAGAAGTACATAGCAAAGTACAAAGTTCGTATCGGATGGACGAAATTAGTTGAAATAGACAGTTTTTGCATGGTAACACACTCCTGGTAGAACTACATAGCAAAGTACAAAGTTCGTATCGGATGGACGAAATTAGTTGAAATAGACAGTTTTTGCATGGTAACACATTCCTGGTAGAACTACATAGCAAAGTACAAAGTTCGTATCGGATGGACGAAATTAGTTGAAATAGACAGTTTTTGCATGGTAACACATTCCTGGTAGAACTACATAGCAAAGTACAAAGTTCGTATCGGATGGACGAAATTAGTTGAAATAGACAGTTTTTGCATGGTAACACACTTCTGGTAGAACTACATAGCAAAGTACAAAGTTCGTATCGCATGGACGAAATTAGTTGAAATAGACAGTTTTTGTATGGTAACACATTCCTGGTAGAACTACATAGCAAAGTACAAAGTTCGTATCGGATGGACGAAATTAGTTGAAATAGACAGTTTTTGCATGGTAACACACTTCTGGTAGAACTACATAGCAAAGTACAAAGTTCGTATCGGATGGACGAAATTAGTTGAAATAGACAGTTTTTGCATGGTAACACACTCCTGGTAGAACTACATAGCAAAGTACAAAGTTCGTATCGGATGGACGAAATTAGTTGAAATAGACAGTTTTTGCATGGTAACACACTCCTGGTAGAACTACATAGCAAAGTACAAAGTTCGTATCGGATGGACGAAATTAGTTGAAATAGACAGTTTTTGCATGGTAACACATTCCTGGTAGAACTACATAGCAAAGTACAAAGTTCGTATCGGATGGACGAAATTAGTTGAAATAGACAGTTTTTGCATGGTAACACACTCCTGGTAGAACTACATAGCAAAGTACAAAGTTCGTATCGGATGGACGAAATTAGTTGAAAAAGACAGTTTTTGCATGGTAACACATTTCTGGTAGAACTACATAGCAAAGTACAAAGTTCGTATCGGATGGACGAAATTAGTTGAAATAGACAGTTTTTGCATGGTAACACATTCCTGGTAGAACTACATAGCAAAGTACAAAGTTCGTATCGGATGGACAAAATTAGTTGAAATAGACAGTTTTTGCATGGTAACACACTTCTGGTAGAACTACATAGCAAAGTACAAAGTTCGTATCGGATGGACGAAATTAGTTGAAATAGACAGTTTTTGCATGGTAACACACTCCTGGTAGAACTACATAGCAAAGTACAAAGTTCGTATCGCATGGACGAAATTAGTTGAAATAGACAGTTTTTGCATGGTAACACACTTCTGGTAGAACTACATAGCAAAGTACAAAGTTCGTATCGGATGGACGAAATTAGTTGAAATAGACAGTTTTTGCATGGTAACACACTCCTGGTAGAACTACATAGCAAAGTACAAAGTTCGTATCGGATGGACAAAATTAGTTGAAATAGACAGTTTTTGCATGGTAACACACTTCTGGTAGAACTACATAGCAAAGTACAAAGTTCGTATCGGATGGACGAAATTAGTTGAAATAGACAGTTTTTGCATGGTAACACACTCCTGGTAGAACTACATAGCAAAGTACAAAGTTCGTATCGGATGGACGAAATTAGTTGAAATAGACAGTTTTTGCATGGTAACACACTCCTGGTAGAAGTACATAGCAAAGTACAAAGTTCGTATCGGATGGACGAAATTAGTTGAAATAGACAGTTTTTGCATAGTAACACATTCCTGGTAGAACTACATAGCAAAGTACAAAGTTCGTATCGGATGGACGAAATTAGTTGAAATAGACAGTTTTTGCATGGTAACACACTCCTGGTAGAAGTACATAGCAAAGTACAAAGTTCGTATCGGATGGACGAAATTAGTTGAAATAGACAGTTTTTGCATGGTAACACATTCCTGGTAGAACTGCATAGCAAAGTACAAAGTTCGTATTGGATGGACGAAATTAGTTGAAATAGACAGTTTTTGCATGGTAACACATTCCTGGTAGAACTACATAGCAAAGTACAAAGTTCGTATCGGATGGACGAAATTAGTTGAAATAGACAGTTTTTGCATGGTAACACATTCCTGGTAGAACTACATAGCAAAGTACAAAGTTCGTATCGGATGGACGAAATTAGTTGAAATAGACAGTTTTTGCATGGTAACACACTCCTGGTAGAACTACATAGCAAAGTACAAAGTTCGTATCGGATGGACGAAATTAGTTGAAATAGACAGTTTTTGCATGGTAACACATTTCTGGTAGAACTACATAGCAAAGTACAAAGTTCGTATCAGATGGACGAAATTAGTTGAAATAGACAGTTTTTGCATGGTAACAAATTCCTGTTAGAACTACATAGCAAAGTACAAAGTTCGTATCAGATGG
Source organism: Anopheles moucheti (assembly GCF_943734755.1). Taxonomy (NCBI): domain Eukaryota; kingdom Metazoa; phylum Arthropoda; class Insecta; order Diptera; family Culicidae; genus Anopheles; species Anopheles moucheti. Next base: position 73,787 of record NW_026453737.1, read on the forward strand.
ACGAAATTAGTTGAAATAGACAGTTTTTGCATGGTAACACACTTCTGGTAGAACTACATAGCAAAGTACAAAGTTCGTATCGGATGGACGAAATTAGTTGAAATAGACAGTTTTTGCATGGTAACACATTCCTGGTAGAACTACATAGCAAAGTACAAAGTTCGTATCGGATGGACGAAATTAGTTGAAATAGACAGTTTTTGCATGGTAAAACACTCCTGGTAGAACTACATAGCAAAGTACAAAGTTCGTATCGGATGGACGAAATTAGTTGAAATAGACAGTTTTTGCATTGTAACACATTTCTGGTAGAACTACATAGCAAAGTACAAAGTTCGTATCGGATGGACGAAATTAGTTGAAATAGACAGTTTTTGCATGGTAACACACTCCTGGTAGAACTTCATAGCAAAGTACAAAGTTCGTATCGGATGGACGAAATTAGTTGGAATAGACAGTTTCTGCATGGTAACACATTTCTGGTAGAACTACATAGCAAAGTACAAAGTTCGTATCGGATGGACGAAATAAGGTGAAATAGACAGTTTTTGCATGGTAAAACACTCCTGGTAGAACTACATAGCAAAGTACAAAGTTCGTATCGGATGGACGAAATTAGTTGAAATAGACAGTTTTTGCATGGTAACACATTTCTGGTAGAACTACATAGCAAAGTACAAAGTTCGTTTTGGATGGACAAAGTTAGTTGAAATAGACAGTTCTTGCATGAAAACTCATTCCTGGTGGAACTTCATAGCAAAGAACAAATTTCGTTTTGGATGGATCAATTTAGTTGAAATAGACAGTTTTTGCATGAAAACTCATTCCTGGTGGAACTTCATAGCAAAGTACAAAGTTCGTTTTGGATGGACAAAGTTAGTTGAAATAGACAGTTTTTGCATGAAAACTCATTCCTGGAAGAACTTCATAGCAAAGAACAAAGTTCGTTTTGGATGGATCAATTTAGTTGAAATAGACAGTTTTTGCATGAAAACTCATTCCTGGTGGAACTTCATAGCAAAGTACAAAGTTCGTTTTGGATGGATCAATTTAGTTAAAATAGACAGTTTTTGCATGAAAACTCATTCCTGGTGGAACTTCATAGCAAAGTACAAAGTTCGATTTGGATGGACAAAGTTAGTTGAAATAGACAGTTTTTGCATGGTAACAAATTCCTGGTGGAACTTCATAGCAAAGAACAAAGTTCGTTTTGGATGGATCAATTTAGTTGAAATAGACAGTTTTTGCATGAAAACTCATTCCTGGTGGAACTTCATAGCAAAGTACAAAGTTCGTTTTGGATGGATCAATTTAGTTGAAATAGACAGTTTTTGCATGAAAACTCATTCCTGGTGGAACTTCATAGCAAAGAACAAATTTCGTTTTGGATGGATCAATTTAGTTGAAATAGACAGTTTTTGCATGAAAACTCATTCCTGGTGGAACTTCATAGCAAAGTACAAAGTTCGTTTTGGATGGACAAAGTTAGTTGAAATAGACAGTTTTTGCATGAAAACTCATTCCTGGTGGAACTTCATAGCAAAGAACAAAGTTCGTTTTGGATGGATCAATTTAGTTGAAATAGACAGTTTTTGCATGAAAACTCATTCCTGGTGGAACTTCATAGCAAAGTACAAAGTTCGTTTTGGATGGATCAATTTAGTTAAAATAGACAGTTTTTGCATGAAAACTCATTCCTGGTGGAACTTCATAGCAAAGTACAAAGTTCGTTTTGGATGGACAAAGTTAGTTGAAATAGACAGTTTTTGCATGAAAACTCATTCCTGGTGGAACTTCATAGCAAAGAACAAAGTTCGTTTTGGATGGATCAATTTAGTTGAAATAGACAGTTTTTGCATGAAAACTCATTCCTGGTGGAACTTCATAGCAAAGTACAAAGTTCGTTTTGGATGGACAAAGTTAGTTGAAATAGACAGTTTTTGCATGAAAACTCATTCGTGGTGGAACTTCATAGCAAAGTACAAAGTTCGTATCGGATGGACGAAATTAGTTGAAATAGACAGTTTTTGCATGGTAACAAATTCCTGGTAGAACTACATAGCAAAGTACAAAGTTCGTATCGGATGGACGAAATTAGTTGAAATAGACAGTTTTTGCATGGTAACACATTTCTGGTAGAACTACATAGCAAAGTACAAAGTTCGTATCGGATGGACGAAATTAGTTGAAATAGACAGTTTTTGCATGGTAACACACTTCTGGTAGAACTACATAGCAAAGTACAAAGTTCGTATCGGATGGACGAAATAAGGTGAAATAGACAGTTTTTGCTTGGTAACACATTTCTGGTAGAACTACATAGCAAAGTACAAAGTTCGTATCGGATGGACGAAATAAGGTGAAATAGACAGTTTTTGCATGGTAACACATTTCTGGTAGAACTACATAGCAAAGTACAAAGTTCGTATCGGATGGACGAAATAAGGTGAAATAGACAGTTTTTGCATGGTAACACACTTCTGGTAGAACTACATAGCAAAGTACAAAGTTCGTATCGGATGGACGAAATAAGGTGAAATAGACAGTTTTTGCATGGTAACACATTTCTGGTAGAACTACATAGCAAAGTACAAAGTTCGTATCGGATGGACGAAATAAATTAAAATCGACAGTTTTTGCATGGTAACACACTTCTGGTAGAACTACATAGCAAAGTACAAAGTTCGTATCGGATGGACGAAATAAGGTGAAATAGACAGTTTTTGCATGGTAACACATTTCTGGTAGAACTACATAGCAAAGTACAAAGTTCGTATCGGATGGACGAAATAAATTGAAATCGACAGTTTTTGCATGGTAACACACTTCTGGTAGAACTACATAGCAAAGTACAAAGTTCGTATCGGATGGACGAAATTAGTTGAAATAGACAGTTTTTGCATGGTAACACATTCCTGGTAGAACTACATAGCAAAGTACAAAGTTCGTATCGGATGGACGAATTTAGTTGAAATAGACAGTTTTTGCATGGTAACACATTCCTGGTAGAACTACATAGCAAAGTACAAAGTTCGTATCGGATGGACGAAATTAGTTGAAATAGACAGTTTTTGCATGGTAACAAATTCCTGGTAGAACTACATAGCAAAGTACAAAGTTCGTATCGGATGGACGAAATTAGTTGAAATAGACAGTTTTTGCATGGTAACACACTTCTGGTAGAACTACATAGCAAAGTACAAAGTTCGTATTGGATGGACGAAATAAGGTGAAATAGACAGTTTTTGCTTGGTAACATACTCCTGGTAGAACTACATAGCAAAGTACAAAGTTCGTATCGGATGGACGAAATTAGTTTAAATAGACAGTTTTTGCATGGTAACACACTCCTGGTAGAACTACATAGCAAAGTACAAAGTTCGTATCGGATGGACGAAATTAGTTGAAATAGACAGTTTTTGCATGGTAACACACTCCTGGTAGAAGTACATAGCAAAGTACAAAGTTCGTATCGGATGGACGAATTTAGTTGAAATAGACAGTTTTTGCATGGTAACACATTCCTGGTAGAACTACATAGCAAAGTACAAAGTTCGTATCGGATGGACGAAATTAGTTGAAATAGACAGTTTTTGCATGGTAACACATTCCTGGTAGAACTACATAGCAAAGTACAAAGTTCGTATCGGATGGACGAAATTAGTTGAAATAGACAGGTTTTGCATGGTAACACATTCCTGGTAGAACTACATAGCAAAGTACAAAGTTCGTATCGGATGGACGAAATTAGTTGAAATAGACAGTTTTTGCATGGTAACATACTCCTGGTAGAACTACATAGCAAAGTACAAAGTTCGTATCGGATGGACGAAATTAGTTGAAATAGACAGTTTTTGCATGGTAACACACTCCTGGTAGAACTACATAGCAAAGTACAAAGTTCGTATCGGATGGACGAAATTAGTTGAAATAGACAGTTTTTGCATAGTAACACATTCCTGGTAGAACTACATAGCAAAGTACAAAGTTCGAATCGGATAGACGAAATTAGTTGAAATAGACAGTTTTTGCATGGTAACAAACTCCTGGTAGAACTACATAGCAAAGTACAAAGTTCGTATCGGATGGACGAAATAAGTTGAAATAGACAGTTTTTGCATGGTAACACATTCCTGGTAGAACTACATAGCAAAGTACAAAGTTCGTATCGGATGGACGAAATAAGTTGAAATAGACAGTTTTTGCATGGTAACACACTCCTGGTAGAACTACATAGCAAAGTCCAAAGTTCGTTTTGGATGGACGAAATTAGTTAAAATAGACAGTTTTTGCATGGTAACACACTCCTGGTAGAACTACATAGCAAAGTACAAAGTTCGTATCGGATGGACGAAATTAGTTGAAATAGACAGTTTTTGCATAGTAACACATTCCTGGTAGAACTACATAGCAAAGTACAAAGTTCGTATCGGATGGACGAAATTAGTTGAAATAGACAGTTTTTGCATGGTAACACACTCCTGGTAGAAGTACATAGCAAAGTACAAAGTTCGTATCGGATGGACGAAATTAGTTGAAATAGACAGTTTTTGCATGGTAACACATTCCTGGTAGAACTGCATAGCAAAGTACAAAGTTCGTATTGGATGGACGAAATTAGTTGAAATAGACAGTTTTTGCATGGTAACACATTCCTGGTAGAACTACATAGCAAAGTACAAAGTTCGTATCGGATGGACGAAATTAGTTGAAATAGACAGTTTTTGCATGGTAACACATTCCTGGTAGAACTACATAGCAAAGTACAAAGTTCGTATCGGATGGACGAAATTAGTTGAAATAGACAGTTTTTGCATGGTAACACACTCCTGGTAGAACTACATAGCAAAGTACAAAGTTCGTATCGGATGGACGAAATTAGTTGAAATAGACAGTTTTTGCATGGTAACACATTTCTGGTAGAACTACATAGCAAAGTACAAAGTTCGTATCAGATGGACGAAATTAGTTGAAATAGACAGTTTTTGCATGGTAACACATTCCTGGTAGAACTACATAGCAAAGTACAAAGTTCGTATCAGATGGACGAAATTAGTTGAAATAGACAGTTTTTGCATGGTAACACACTTCTGGTAGAACTACATAGCAAAGTACAAAGTTCGTATCGGATGGACAAAATTAGTTGAAATAGACAGTTTTTGCATGGTAACACATTCCTGGTAGAACTACATAGCAAAGTACAAAGTTCGTATCGGATGGACGAAATTAGTTGAAATAGACAGTTTTTGCATGGTAAAACACTCCTGGCAGAACTACATAGCAAAGTACAAAGTTCGTATCGGATGGACGAAATTAGTTGAAATAGACAGTTTTTGCATTGTAACACATTTCTGGTAGAACTACATAGCAAAGTACAAAGTTCGTATCGGATGGACGAAATTAGTTGAAATAGACAGTTTTTGCATGGTAACACACTCCTGGTAGAACTTCATAGCAAAGTACAAAGTTCGTATCGGATGGACGAAATTAGTTGGAATAGACAGTTTCTGCATGGTAAAACACTCCTGGTAGAACTACATAGCAAAGTACAAAGTTCGTATCGGATGGACGAAATTAGTTGAAATAGACAGTTTTTGCATTGTAACACATTTCTGGTAGAACTACATAGCAAAGTACAAAGTTCGTATCGGATGGACGAAATTAGTTGAAATAGACAGTTTTTGCATGGTAACACATTTCTGGTAGAACTACATAGCAAAGTACAAAGTTCGTATCGGATGGACGAAATAAGGTGAAATAGACAGTTTTTGCATGGTAAAACACTCCTGGTAGAACTACATAGCAAAGTACAAAGTTCGTATCGGATGGACGAAATTAGTTGAAATAGACAGTTTTTGCATGGTAACACATTTCTGGTAGAACTACATAGCAAAGTACAAAGTTCGTTTTGGATGGACAAAGTTAGTTGAAATAGACAGTTCTTGCATGAAAACTCATTCCTGGTGGAACTTCATAGCAAAGAACAAATTTCGTTTTGGATGGATCAATTTAGTTGAAATAGACAGTTTTTGCATGAAAACTCATTCCTGGTGGAACTTCATAGCAAAGTACAAAGTTCGTTTTGGATGGACAAAGTTAGTTGAAATAGACAGTTTTTGCATGAAAACTCATTCCTGGTGGAACTTCATAGCAAAGAACAAAGTTCGTTTTGGATGGATCAATTTAGTTGAAATAGACAGTTTTTGCATGAAAACTCATTCCTGGTGGAACTTCATAGCAAAGTACAAAGTTCGTTTTGGATGGATCAATTTAGTTAAAATAGACAGTTTTTGCATGAAAACTCATTCCTGGTGGAACTTCATAGCAAAGTACAAAGTTCGATTTGGATGGACAAAGTTAGTTGAAATAGACAGTTCTTGCATGAAAACTCATTCCTGGTGGAACTTCATAGCAAAGTACAAAGTTCGTTTTGGATGGACAAAGTTAGTTGAAATAGACAGTTTTTGCATGAAAACTCATTCCTGGTGGAACTTCATAGCAAAGTACAAAGTTCGTTTTGGATGGATCAATTTAGTTGAAATAGACAGTTTTTGCATGAAAACTCATTCGTGGTGGAACTTCATAGCAAAGTACAAAGTTCGTATCGGATGGACGAAATTAGTTGAAATAGACAGTTTTTGCATGGTAACAAATTCCTGGTAGAACTACATAGCAAAGTACAAAGTTCGTATCGGATGGACGAAATTAGTTGAAATAGACAGTTTTTGCATGGTAACACATTTCTGGTAGAACTACATAGCAAAGTACAAAGTTCGTATCGGATGGACGAAATTAGTTGAAATAGACAGTTTTTGCATGGTAACACACTTCTGGTAGAACTACACAGCAAAGTACAAAGTTCGTATCGGATGGACGAAATAAGGTGAAATAGACAGTTTTTGCTTGGTAACACATTTCTGGTAGAACTACATAGCAAAGTACAAAGTTCGTATCGGATGGACGAAATAAGGTGAAATAGACAGTTTTTGCATGGTAACACATTTCTGGTAGAACTACATAGCAAAGTACAAAGTTCGTATCGGATGGACGAAATAAGGTGAAATAGACAGTTTTTGCATGGTAACACACTTCTGGTAGAACTACATAGCAAAGTACAAAGTTCGTATCGGATGGACGAAATAAGGTGAAATAGACAGTTTTTGCATGGTAACACATTTCTGGTAGAACTACATAGCAAAGTACAAAGTTCGTATCGGATGGACGAAATAAATTGAAATCGACAGTTTTTGCATGGTAACACACTTCTGGTAGAACTACATAGCAAAGTACAAAGTTCGTATCGGATGGACGAAATAAGGTGAAATAGACAGTTTTTGCATGGTAACACATTTCTGGTAGAACTACATAGCAAAGTACAAAGTTCGTATCGGATGGACGAAATAAATTGAAATCGACAGTTTTTGCATGGTAACACACTTCTGGTAGAACTACATAGCAAAGTACAAAGTTCGTATCGGATGGACGAAATTAGTTGAAATAGACAGTTTTTGCATGGTAACACATTCCTGGTAGAACTACATAGCAAAGTACAAAGTTCGTATCGGATGGACGAATTTAGTTGAAATAGACAGTTTTTGCATGGTAACACATTCCTGGTAGAACTACATAGCAAAGTACAAAGTTCGTATCGGATGGACGAAATTAGTTGAAATAGACAGTTTTTGCATGGTAACAAATTCCTGGTAGAACTACATAGCAAAGTACAAAGTTCGTATCGGATGGACGAAATTAGTTGAAATAGACAGTTTTTGCATGGTAACACACTTCTGGTAGAACTACATAGCAAAGTACAAAGTTCGTATCGGATGGACGAAATAAGGTGAAATAGACAGTTTTTGCTTGGTAACATACTCCTGGTAGAACTACATAGCAAAGTACAAAGTTCGTATCGGATGGACGAAATTAGTTTAAATAGACAGTTTTTGCATGGTAACACACTTCTGGTAGAACTACATAGCAAAGTACAAAGTTCGTATCGGATGGACGAAATAAGGTGAAATAGACAGTTTTTGCATGGTAACACACTCCTGGTAGAACTACATAGCAAAGTACAAAGTTCGTATCGGATGGACGAATTTAGTTGAAATAGACAGTTTTTGCATGGTAACACATTCTTGGTAGAACTACATATCAAAGTACAAAGTTCGTATCGGATGGACGAAATAAGGTGAAATAGACAGTTTTTGCATGGTAACACACTCCTGGTAGAACTACATAGCAAAGTACAAAGTTCGTATCGGATGGACGAAATAAGGTGAAATAGACAGTTTTTGCATGGTAACACACTCCTGGTAGAACTACATAGCAAAGTACAAAGTTCGTATCGGATGGACGAATTTAGTTGAAATAGACAGTTTTTGCATGGTAACACATTCCTGGTAGAACTACATAGCAAAGTACAAAGTTCGTATCGGATGGACGAAATTAGTTGAAATAGACAGTTTTTGCATGGTAACACATTCCTGGTAGAACTACATAGCAAAGTACAAAGTTCGTATCGGATGGACGAAATTAGTTGAAATAGACAGTTTTTGCATGGTAACACACTTCTGGTAGAACTACATAGCAAAGTACAAAGTTCGTATCGGATGGACGAAATAAGGTGAAATAGACAGTTTTTGCATGGTAACACACTTCTGGTAGAACTACATAGCAAAGTACAAAGTTCGTATCGGATGGACGAATTTAGTTGAAATAGACAGTTTTTGCATGGTAACACATTCTTGGTAGAACTACATATCAAAGTACAAAGTTCGTTTCGGATGGACAAAATTAGTTGAAATAGACAGTTTTTGCATGGTAACATACTCCTGGTAGAACTACATAGCAAAGTACAAAGTTCGTATCGGATGGACGAATTTAGTTGAAATAGACAGTTTTTGCATGGTAACACATTCCTGGTAGAACTACATAGCAAAGTACAAAGTTCGTATCGGATGGACGAAATTAGTTGAAATAGACAGTTTTTGCATGGTAACACACTTCTGGTAGAACTACATAGCAAAGTACAAAGTTCGTATCGGATGGACGAAATAAGGTGAAATAGACAGTTTTTGCATGGTAACACACTCCTGGTAGAACTACATAGCAAAGTACAAAGTTCGTATCGGATGGACGAATTTAGTTGAAATAGACAGTTTTTGCATGGTAACACATTCTTGGTAGAACTACATATCAAAGTACAAAGTTCGTTTCGGATGGACAAAATTAGTTGAAATAGACAGTTTTTGCATGGTAACATACTCCTGGTAGAACTACATAGCAAAGTACAAAGTTCGTATCGGATGGACGAAATTAGTTGAAATAGACAGTTTTTGCATGGTAACACATTCCTGGTAGAACTACATAGCAAAGTACAAAGTTCGTATCGGATGGACGAAATTAGTTGAAATAGACAGTTTTTGCATGGTAACACACTCCTGGTAGAAGTACATAGCAAAGTACAAAGTTCGTATCGGATGGACGAATTTAGTTGAAATAGACAGTTTTTGCATGGTAACACATTCCTGGTAGAACTACATAGCAAAGTACAAAGTTCGTATCGGATGGACGAAATTAGTTGAAATAGACAGTTTTTGCATGGTAACACATTCCTGGTAGAACTACATAGCAAAGTACAAAGTTCGTATCGGATGGACGAAATTAGTTGAAATAGACAGGTTTTGCATGGTAACACATTCCTGGTAGAACTACATAGCAAAGTACAAAGTTCGTATCGGATGGACGAAATTAGTTGAAATAGACAGTTTTTGCATGGTAACATACTCCTGGTAGAACTACATAGCAAAGTACAAAGTTCGTATCGGATGGACGAAATTAGTTGAAATAGACAGTTTTTGCATGGTAACACATTCCTGGTAGAACTACATAGCAAAGTACAAAGTTCGTATCGGATGGACGAAATTAGTTGAAATAGACAGTTTTTGCATGGTAACACACTCCTGGTAGAAGTACATAGCAAAGTACAAAGTTCGTATCGGATGGACGAATTTAGTTGAAATAGACAGTTTTTGCATGGTAACACATTCCTGGTAGAACTACATAGCAAAGTACAAAGTTCGTATCGGATGGACGTAATAAGGTGAAATAGACAGTTTTTGCATGGTAACACATTTCTGGTAGAACTACATAGCAAAGTACAAAGTTCGTATCGGATGGACGAATTTAGTTGAAATAGACAGTTTTTGCATGGTAACACATTCCTGGTAGAACTACATAGCAAAGTACAAAGTTCGTATCGGATGGACGAAATAAGGTGAAATAGACAGTTTTTGCATGGTAACACATTCCTGGTAGAACTACATAGCAAAGTACAAAGTTCGTATCGGATGGACAAAATTAGTTGAAATAGACAGTTTTTGCATGGTAACACATTCCTGGTAGAACTACATAGCAAAGTACAAAGTTCGTATCGGATGGACGAAATTAGTTGAAATAGACAGTTTTTGCATGGTAACATACTCCTGGTAGAACTACATAGCAAAGTACAAAGTTCGTATCGGATGGACGAATTTAGTTTAAATAGACAGTTTTTGCATGGTAACACATTCCTGGTAGAACTACATAGCAAAGTACAAAGTTCGTATCGGATGGACGAATTTAGTTGAAATAGACAGTTTTTGCATGGTAACACATTCCTGGTAGAACTACATAGCAAAGTACAAAGTTCGTATCGGATGGACGAAATTAGTTGAAATAGACAGTTTTTGCATGGTAACACACTCCTGGTAGAACTACATAGCAAAGTACAAAGTTCGTATCGGATGGACGAAATTAGTTGAAATAGACAGTTTTTGCATGGTAACACATTCCTGGTAGAACTACATAGCAAAGTACAAAGTTCGTATCGGATGGACAAAATTAGTTGAAATAGACAGTTTTTGCATGGTAACACATTCCTGGTAGAACTACATAGCAAAGTACAAAGTTCGTATCGGATGGACGAAATTAGTTGAAATAGACAGTTTTTGCATGGTAACACATTCCTGGTAGAACTACATAGCAAAGTACAAAGTTCGTATCGGATGGACGAAATTAGTTGAAATAGACAGTTTTTGCATGGTAACACATTCCTGGTAGAACTACATAGCAAAGTACAAAGTTCGTATCGGATGGACGAATTCAGTTAAAATAGACAGTTTTTGCATGGTAACACATTCCTGGTAGAACTACATAGCAAAGTACAAAGTTCGTATCGGATGGACGAAATTAGTTGAAATAGACAGTTTTTGCATGTTAACACATTCCTGGTAGAACTACATAGCAAAGTACAAAGTTCGTATCGGATGGACGAAATTAGTTGAAATAGACAGTTTTTGCATGTTAACACATTCCTGGTAGAACTACATAGCAAAGTACAAAGTTCGTATCGGATGGACGAAATTAGTTGAAATAGACAGTTTTTGTATGGTAACACATTCCTGGTAAAACTACATAGCAAAGTACAAAGTTCGTTTCGGATGGACAAAATTAGTTGAAATAGACAGTTTTTGTATGGTAACACATTCCTGGTAGAACTACATAGCAAAGTACAAAGTTCGTATCGGATGGACGAAATTAGTTGAAATAGACAGTTTTTGCATGGTAACACATTCCTGGTAGAACTACATAGCAAAGTACAAAGTTCGTATCGGATGGACGAAATTAGTTAAAATAGACAGTTTTTGCATGGTAACACATTCCTGGTAGAACTACATAGCAAAGTACAAAGTTCGTATCGGATGGACAAAATTAGTTGAAATAGACAGTTTTTGCATGGTAACACACTCCTGGTAGAACTACATAGCAAAGTACAAAGTTCGTATCGGATGGACGAATTTAGTTGAAATAGACAGTTTTTGCATGGTAACACATTCCTGGTAGAACTACATAGCAAAGTACAAAGTTCGTATCGGATGGACGAAATTAGTTGAAATAGACAGTTTTTGCATGGTAACACATTCCTGGTAGAACTACATAGCAAAGTACAAAGTTCGTATCGGATGGACGAAATTAGTTGAAATAGACAGTTTTTGCATGGTAACACATTCCTGGTAGAACTACATAGCAAAGTACAAAGTTCGTATCGGATGGACGAATTTAGTTAAAATAGACAGTTTTTGCATGGTAACACATTCCTGGTAGAACTACATAGCAAAGTACAAAGTTCGTATCGGATGGACGAATTCAGTTAAAATAGACAGTTTTTGCATGGTAACACATTCCTGGTAGAACTACATAGCAAAGTACAAAGTTCGTATCGGATGGACGAAATTAGTTGAAATAGACAGTTTTTGCATGTTAACACATTCCTGGTAGAACTACATAGCAAAGTACAAAGTTCGTATCGGATGGACGAAATTAGTTGAAATAGACAGTTTTTGCATGGTAACACATTCCTGGTAAAACTACATAGCAAAGTACAAAGTTCGTTTCGGATGGACAAAATTAGTTTAAATAGACAGTTTTTGCATGGTAACACATTCCTGGTAGAACTACATAGCAAAGTACAAAGTTCGTATCGGATGGACGAAATTAGTTGAAATAGACAGTTTTTGCATGGTAACACATTCCTGGTAGAACTACATAGCAAAGTACAAAGTTCGTATCGGATGGACAAAATTAGTTGAAATAGACAGTTTTTGCATGGTAACACATTCCTGGTAGAACTACATAGCAAAGTACAAAGTTCGTATCGGATGGACGAAATTAGTTAAAATAGACAGTTTTTGCATGGTAACACATTCCTGGTAGAACTACATAGCAAAGTACAAAGTTCGTATCGGATGGACAAAATTAGTTGAAATAGACAGTTTTTGCATGGTAACACATTCCTGGTAGAACTACATAGCAAAGTACAAAGTTCGTATCGGATGGACGAAATTAGTTGAAATTGACAGTTTTTGCATGGTAACACATTCCTGGTAGAACTACATAGCAAAGTACAAAGTTCGTATCGGATGGACGAATTTAGTTGAAATAGACAGTTTTTGCATGGTAACACATTCCTGGTAGAACTACATAGCAAAGTACAAAGTTCGTATCGGATGGACGAAATTAGTTGAAATAGACAGTTTTTGCATGGTAACACATTCCTGGTAGAACTACATAGCAAAGTACAAATTTGGTATCGGATGGACGAATTTAGTTAAAATAGACAGTTTTTGCATGGTAACACATTCCTGGTAGAACTACATAGCAAAGTACAAAGTTCGTATCGGATGGACAAAATTAGTTGAAATAGACAGTTTTTGCATGGTAACACATTCCTGGTAGAACTACATAGCAAAGTACAAAGTTCGTATCGGATGGACGAAATTAGTTGAAATAGACAGTTTTTGCATGGTAACACACTCCTGGTAGAACTACATAGCAAAGTACAAAGTTCGTATCGGATGGACGAAATTAGTTGAAATAGACAGTTTTTGCATGGTAACACATTCCTGGTAGAACTACATAGCAAAGTACAAAGTTCGTATCGGATGGACGAAATTAGTTGAAATAGACAGTTTTTGCATGGTAACACATTCCTGGTAGAACTACATAGCAAAGTACAAAGTTCGTATCGGATGGACGAAATTAGTTTAAATAGACAGTTTTTGCATGGTAACACACTCCTGGTAGAACTACATAGCAAAGTACAAAGTTCGTATCGGATGGACGAAATTAGTTGAAATAGACAGTTTTTGCATGGTAACACATTCCTGGTAGAACTACATAGCAAAGTACAAAGTTCGTATCGGATGGACGAAATTAGTTGAAATAGACAGTTTTTGCATGGTAACACATTCCTGGTAGAACTACATAGTAAAGTACAAAGTTCGTATTGGATGGACGAAATTAGTTAAAATAGACAGTTTTTGCATGGTAACACTTTCCTGGTAGAACTACATAGCAAAGTACAAAGTTCGTATCGGATGGACGAAATTAGTTGAAATAGACAGTTTTTGCATGGTAACACATTCCTGGTAGAACTACATAGCAAAGTACAAAGTTCGTATCGGATGGACGAAATTAGTTGAAATAGACAGTTTTTGCATGGTAACACATTCCTGGTAGAACTACATAGCAAAGTACAAAGTTCGTATCGGATGGACGAAATTAGTTTAAATAGACAGTTTTTGCATGGTAACACATTCCTGGTAGAACTACATAGCAAAGTACAAAGTTCGTATCGGATGGACGAAATTAGTTGAAATAGACAGTTTTTGCATGGTAACACATTTCTGGTTGAACTACATAGCAAAGTACAAAGTTCGTATCGGATGGACGAAATTAGTTGAAATAGACAGTTTTTGCATGGTAACACACTCCTGGTAGAACTACATAGCAAAGTACAAAGTTCGTATCGGATGGACGAAATTAGTTGAAATAGACAGTTTTTGCATGGTAACACATTCCTGGTAGAACTACATAGCAAAGTACAAAGTTCGTATCGGATGGACAAAATTAGTTGAAATAGACAGTTTTTGCATGGTAACACATTCCTGGTAGAACTGCATAGTAAAGTACAAAGTTCGTATCGGATGGACGAAATTAGTTGAAATAGACAGTTTTTGCATGGTAACTCATTCCTGGTAGAACTACATAGCAAAGTACAAAGTTCGTATCGGATGGACGAAATTAGTTGAAATAGACAGTTTTTGCATGGTAACACATTCCTGGTAGAACTGCATAGTAAAGTACAAAGTTCGTATCGGATGGACAAAATTAGTTGAAATAGACAGTTTTTGCATGGTAACACATTCCTGGTAGAACTACATAGCAAAGTACAAAGTTCGTATCGGATGGACGAAATTAGTTGAAATAGACAGTTTTTGCATGGTAACACACTCCTGGTAGAACTACATACCAAAGTACAAAGTTCGTATCGGATGGACAAAATTAGTTGAAATAGACAGTTTTTGCATGGTAACACATTCCTGGTAGAACTACATACCAAAGTACAAAGTTCGTATCGGATGGACGAAATTAGTTTAAATAGACAGTTTTTGCATGGTAACTCATTCCTGGTAGAACTGCATAGCAAAGTACAAAGTTCGTATCGGATGGACGAAATTAGTTGAAATAGACAGTTTTTGCATGGTAACACACTCCTGGTAGAACTACATAAAAAAAGTACAAAGTTCGTATCGGATGGACGAAATTAGTTTAAATAGACAGTTTTTGCATGGTAACTCATTCCTGGTAGAACTGCATAGCAAAGTACAAAGTTCGTATCGGATGGACGAAATTAGTTGAAATAGACAGTTTTTGCATGGTAACACACTCCTGGTAGAACTACATACCAAAGTACAAAGTTCGTATCGGATGGACAAAATTAGTTGAAATAGACAGTTTTTGCATGGTAACTCATTCCTGGTTGAACTACATAGCAAAGTACAAAGTTCGTATCGGATGGACGAAATTAGTTGAAATAGACAGTTTTTGCATGGTAACACACTCCTGGTAGAACTACATAGCAAAGTACAAAGTTCGTATCGGATGGACAAAATTAGTTGAAATAGACAGTTTTTGCATGAAAACTCATTCCTGGTGGAACTTCATAGCAAAGTACAAAGTTCGTATCGGATGGACAAAATTAGTTGAAATAGACAGTTTTTGCATGGTAACTCATTCCTGGTAGAACTGCATAGCAAAGTACAAAGTTCGTATCGGATGGACGAAATTAGTTGAAATAGACAGTTTTTGCATGGTAACTCATTCCTGGTTGAACTACATAGCAAAGTACAAAGTTCGTATCGGATGGACGAAATTAGTTGAAATAGACAGTTTTTGCATGGTAACACACTCCTGGTAGAACTTCATAGCAAAGTACAAAGTTCGTTTTGGATGGACAAAGTTAGTTGAAATAGACAGTTTTTGCATGAAAACTCATTCCTGGTGGAACTTCATAGCAAAGTACAAAGTTCGTATCGGATGGACAAAATTAGTTGAAATAGACAGTTTTTGCATGGTAACTCATTCCTGGTAGAACTGCATAGCAAAGTACAAAGTTCGTATCGGATGGACGAAATTAGTTGAAATAGACAGTTTTTGCATGGTAACACACTCCTGGTAGAACTACATACCAAAGTACAAAGTTCGTATCGGATGGACGAAATTAGTTTAAATAGACAGTTTTTGCATGGTAACTCATTCCTGGTAGAACTGCATAGTAAAGTACAAAGTTCGTATCGGATGGACAAAATTAGTTGAAATAGACAGTTTTTGCATGGTAACACATTCCTGGTAGAACTGCATAGTAAAGTACAAAGTTCGTATCGGATGGACGAAATTAGTTGAAATAGACAGTTTTTGCATGGTAACTCATTCCTGGTAGAACTACATAGCAAAGTACAAAGTTCGTATCGGATGGACGAAATTAATTGATATAGACAGTTTTTGCATGGTAACACATTCCTGGTAGAACTGCATAGTAAAGTACAAAGTTCGTATCGGATGGACAAAATTAGTTGAAATAGACAGTTTTTGCATGGTAACACATTCCTGGTAGAACTGCATAGTAAAGTACAAAGTTCGTATCGGATGGACGAAATTAGTTGAAATAGACAGTTTTTGCATGGTAACACATTCCTGGTAGAACTGCATAGTAAAGTACAAAGTTCGTATCGGATGGACGAAATTAGTTGAAATAGACAGTTTTTGCATGGTAACTCATTCCTGGTAGAACTACATAGCAAAGTACAAAGTTCGTATCGGATGGACGAAATTAATTGAAATAGACAGTTTTTGCATGGTAACACATTCCTGGTAGAACTGCATAGTAAAGTACAAAGTTCGTATCGGATGGACAAAATTAGTTGAAATAGACAGTTTTTGCATGGTAACACATTCCTGGTAGAACTGCATAGTAAAGTACAAAGTTCGTATCGGATGGACGAAATTAGTTGAAATAGACAGTTTTTGCATGGTAACACACTCCTGGTAGAACTACATACCAAAGTACAAAGTTCGTATCGGATGGACAAAATTAGTTGAAATAGACAGTTTTTGCATGGTAACTCATTCCTGGTTGAACTACATAGCAAAGTACAAAGTTCGTATCGGATGGACGAAATTAGTTGAAATAGACAGTTTTTGCATGGTAACACACTCCTGGTAGAACTACATAGCAAAGTACAAAGTTCGTATCGGATGGACAAAATTAGTTGAAATAGACAGTTTTTGCATGGTAACACATTCCTGGTAGAACTGCATAGTAAAGTACAAAGTTCGTATCGGATGGACAAAATTAGTTGAAATAGACAGTTTTTGCATGGTAACACATTCCTGGTAGAACTGCATAGTAAAGTACAAAGTTCGTATCGGATGGACGAAATTAGTTGAAATAGACAGTTTTTGCATGGTAACTCATTCCTGGTAGAACTACATAGCAAAGTACAAAGTTCGTATCGGATGGACGAAATTAATTGAAATAGACAGTTTTTGCATGGTAACACATTCCTGGTAGAACTGCATAGTAAAGTACAAAGTTCGTATCGGATGGACAAAATTAGTTGAAATAGACAGTTTTTGCATGGTAACACATTCCTGGTAGAACTGCATAGTAAAGTACAAAGTTCGTATCGGATGGACAAAATTAATTGAAATAGACAGTTTTTGCATGGTAACACATTCCTGGTAGAACTGCATAGTAAAGTACAAAGTTCGTATCGGATGGACAAAATTAGTTGAAATAGACAGTTTTTGCATGGTAACTCATTCCTGGTAGAACTGCATAGCAAAGTACAAAGTTCGTATCGGATGGACGAAATTAGTTGAAATAGACAGTTTTTGCATGGTAACACACTCCTGGTAGAACTACATAGCAAAGTACAAAGTTCGTATCGGATGGACGAAATTAGTTGAAATAGACAGTTTTTGCATGGTAACACATTCCTGGTAGAACTACATAGCAAAGTACAAAGTTCGTATCGGATGGACGAATTTAGTTGAAATAGACAGTTTTTGCATGGTAACACATTCCTGGTAGAACTACATAGCAAAGTACAAAGTTCGTATCGGATGGACGAAATTAGTTGAAATAGACAGTTTTTGCATGGTAACACATTCCTGGTAGAACTACATAGCAAAGTACAAATTTGGTATCGGATGGACGAAATTAGTTGAAATAGACAGTTTTTGCATGGTAACACATTCCTGGTAGAACGACATAGCAAAGTACAAAGTTCGTATCGGATGGACGAAATTAGTTGAAATAGACAGTTTTTGCATGGTAACACATTCCTGGTAGAACTACATAGCAAAGTACAAAGTTCGTATCGGATGGACGAAATTAGTTTAAATAGACAGTTTTTGCATGGTAACACATTCCTGGTAGAACTACATAGCAAAGTACAAAGTTCGTATCGGATGGACGAAATTAGTTGAAATAGACAGTTTTTGCATGGTAACACATTCCTGGTAGAACTACATAGCAAAGTACAAAGTTCGTATCGGATGGACAAAATTAGTTGAAATAGACAGTTTTTGCATGGTAACACATTCCTGGTAGAACTACATAGCAAAGTACAAAGTTCGTATCGGATGGACGAAATTAGTTGAAATAGACAGTTTTTGCATGGTAACACATTCCTGGTAGAACTACATAGCAAAGTACAAAGTTCGTATCGGATGGACAAAATTAGTTGAAATAGACAGTTTTTGCATGGTAACACACTCCTGGTAGAACTACATAGCAAAGTACAAAGTTCGTATCGGATGGACGAAATTAGTTGAAATAGACAGTTTTTGCATGGTAACACACTCCTGGTAGAACTACATAGCAAAGTACAAAGTTCGTATCGGATGGACGAAATTAGTTGAAATAGACAGTTTTTGCATGGTAACACACTCCTGGTAGAACTACATAGCAAAGTACAAAGTTCGTATCGGATGGACGAAATTAGTTGAAATAGACAGTTTTTGCATGGTAACACATTCCTGGTAGAACTACATAGCAAAGTACAAAGTTCGTATCGGATGGACAAAATTAGTTGAAATAGACAGTTTTTGCATGGTAACACATTCCTGGTAGAACTACATAGCAAAGTACAAAGTTCGTATCGGATGGACGAAATTAGTTGAAATAGACAGTTTTTGCATGGTAACACACTCCTGGTAGAACTACATAGCAAAGTACAAAGTTCGTATCGGATGGACGAAATTAGTTGAAATAGACAGTTTTTGCATGGTAACACATTCCTGGTAGAACTACATAGCAAAGTACAAAGTTCGTATCGGATGGACGAAATTAGTTGAAATAGACAGTTTTTGCATGGTAACACATTCCTGGTAGAACTACATAGCAAAGTACAAAGTTCGTATCGGATGGACGAAATTAGTTTAAATAGACAGTTTTTGCATGGTAACACATTCCTGGTAGAACTACATAGCAAAGTACAAAGTTCGTATCGGATGGACGAAATTAGTTGAAATAGACAGTTTTTGCATGGTAACACATTCCTGGTAGAACTACATAGCAAAGTACAAAGTTCGTATCGGATGGACGAAATTAGTTGAAATAGACAGTTTTTGCATGGTAACACATTCCTGGTAGAACTACATAGCAAAGTACAAAGTTCGTATCGGATGGACGAAATTAGTTGAAATAGACAGTTTTTGCATGGTAACACATTCCTGGTAGAACTACATAGCAAAGTACAAAGTTCGTATCGGATGGACGAAATTAGTTTAAATAGACAGTTTTTGCATGGTAACACATTCCTGGTAGAACTACATAGCAAAGTACAAAGTTCGTATCGGATGGACGAAATTAGTTGAAATAGACAGTTTTTGCATGGTAACACATTCCTGGTAGAACTACATAGCAAAGTACAAAGTTCGTATCGGATGGACGAAATTAGTTGAAATAGACAGTTTTTGCATGGTAACACATTCCTGGTAGAACTACATAGCAAAGTACAAAGTTCGTATCGGATGGACGAAATTAGTTTAAATAGACAGTTTTTGCATGGTAACACATTCCTGGTAGAACTACATAGCAAAGTACAAAGTTCGTATCGGATGGACGAAATTAGTTGAAATAGACAGTTTTTGCATGGTAACACATTCCTGGTAGAACTACATAGCAAAGTACAAAGTTCGTATCGGATGGACGAAATTAGTTTAAATAGACAGTTTTTGCATGGTAACACATTCCAGGTAGAACTACATAGCAAAGTACAAAGTTCGTATCGGATGGACGAAATTAGTTGAAATAGACAGTTTTTGCATGGTAACACACTCCTGGTAGAACTACATAGCAAAGTACAAAGTTCGTATCGGATGGACGAAATTAGTTGAAATAGACAGTTTTTGCATGGTAACACATTCCTGGTAGAACTACATAGCAAAGTACAAAGTTCGTATCGGATGGACGAAATTAGTTTAAATAGACAGTTTTTGCATGGTAACACATTCCTGGTAGAACTACATAGCAAAGTACAAAGTTCGTATCGGATGGACGAAATTAGTTGAAATAGACAGTTTTTGCATGGTAACACATTCCTGGTAGAACTACATAGCAAAGTACAAAGTTCGTATCGGATGGACGAAATTAGTTGAAATAGACAGTTTTTGCATGGTAACACATTCCTGGTAGAACTACATAGCAAAGTACAAAGTTCGTATCGGATGGACGAATTTAGTTGAAATAGACAGTTTTTGCATGGTAACACATTCCTGGTAGAACTACATAGCAAAGTACAAAGTTCGTATCGGATGGACAAAATTAGTTGAAATAGACAGTTTTTGCATGGTAACACATTCCTGGTAGAACAACATAGCAAAGTACAAAGTTCGTATCGGATGGACGAAATTAGTTGAAATAGACAGTTTTTGCATGGTAACACATTCCTGGTAGAACTACATAGCAAAGTACAAAGTTCGTATCGGATGGACGAAATTAGTTGAAATAGACAGTTTTTGCATGGTAACACATTCTTGGTAGAACTACATAGCAAAGTACAAAGTTCGTATCGGATGGACGAAATTAGTTGAAATAGACAGTTTTTGCATGGTAACTCACTCCTGGTAGAACTACATAGCAAAGTACAAAGTTCGTATCGGATGGACGAAATTAGTTTAAATAGACAGTTTTTGCATGGTAACACATTCCTGGTAGAACTACATAGCAAAGTACAAAGTTCGTATCGGATGGACGAAATTAGTTGAAATAGACAGTTTTTGCATGGTAACACATTCCTGGTAGAACTACATAGCAAAGTACAAAGTTCGTATCGGATGGACAAAATTAGTTGAAATAGACAGTTTTTGCATGGTAACACATTCCTGGTAGAACTACATAGCAAAGTACAAAGTTCGTATCGGATGGACGAAATTAGTTTAAATAGACAGTTTTTGCATGGTAACACATTCCTGGTAGAACTACATAGCAAAGTACAAAGTTCGTATCGGATGGACGAAATTAGTTGAAATAGACAGTTTTTGCATGGTAACACATTCCTGGTAGAACTACATAGCAAAGTACAAAGTTCGTATCGGATGGACGAAATTAGTTGAAATAGACAGTTTTTGCATGGTAACACACTCCTGGTAGAACTACATAGCAAAGTACAAAGTTCGTATCGGATGGACGAAATTAGTTTAAATAGACAGTTTTTGCATGTAAACTCACTCCTGGTAGAACTACATAGCAAAGTACAAAGTTCGTATCGGATGGACGAAATTAGTTTAAATAGACAGTTTTTGCATGGTAACACATTCCTGGTAGAACTACATAGCAAAGTACAAAGTTCGTATCGGATGGACAAAATTAGTTGAAATAGACAGTTTTTGCATGGTAACACATTCCTGGTAGAACTACATAGCAAAGTACAAAGTTCGTATCGGATGGACGAAATTAGTTTAAATAGACAGTTTTTGCATGGTAACACATTCCTGGTAGAACTACATAGCAAAGTACAAAGTTCGTATCGGATGGACGAAATTAGTTGAAATAGACAGTTTTTGCATGGTAACACATTCCTGGTAGAACTACATAGCAAAGTACAAAGTTCGTATCGGATGGACGAAATTAGTTGAAATAGACAGTTTTTGCATGGTAACACACTCCTGGTAGAACTACATAGCAAAGTACAAAGTTCGTATCGGATGGACGAAATTAGTTTAAATAGACAGTTTTTGCATGGTAACTCACTCCTGGTAGAACTACATAGCAAAGTACAAAGTTCGTATCGGATGGACGAAATTAGTTTAAATAGACAGTTTTTGCATGGTAACACATTCCTGGTAGAACTACATAGCAAAGTACAAAGTTCGTATCGGATGGACAAAATTAGTTGAAATAGACAGTTTTTGCATGGTAACACATTCCTGGTAGAACTACATAGCAAAGTACAAAGTTCGTATCGGATGGACGAAATTAGTTGAAATAGACAGTTTTTGCATGGTAACACATTCCTGGTAGAACTACATAGCAAAGTACAAAGTTCGTATCGGATGGACGAAATTAGTTGAAATAGACAGTTTTTGCATGGTAACACACTCCTGGTAGAACTACATAGCAAAGTACAAAGTTCGTATCGGAAGGACGAAATTAGTTGAAATAGACAGTTTTTGCATGGTAACACATTCCTGGTAGAACTACATAGCAAAGTACAAAGTTCGTATCGGATGGACGAAATTAGTTGAAAAAGACAGTTTTTGCATGGTAACACATTCCTGGTAGAACTACATAGCAAAGTACAAAGTTCGTTTCGGATGGACGAAATAAGTTGAAATAGACAGTTTTTGCATGGTAACTCACTCCTGGTAGAACTACATAGCAAAGTACAAAGTTCGTATCGGATGGACGAAATTAGTTTAAATAGACAGTTTTTGCATGGTAACACATTCCTGGTAGAACTACATAGCAAAGTACAAAGTTCGTATCGGATGGACGAAATTAGTTTAAATAGACAGTTTTTGCATGGTAACACATTCCTGGTAGAACTACATAGCAAAGTGCAAAGTTCGTATCGGATGGACGAAATTAGTTGAAATAGACAGTTTTTGCATGGTAACACATTCCTGGTAGAACTACATAGCAAAGTACAAAGTTCGTATCGGATGGACGAAATTAGTTGAAATAGACAGTTTTTGCATGGTAACACACTCCTGGTAGAACTACATAGCAAAGTACAAAGTTCGTATCGGATGGACGAAATTAGTTGAAATAGACAGTATTTTGCATGGTAACACATTCCTGGTAGAACTACATAGCAAAGTACAAAGTTCGTATCGGATGGACGAAATTAGTTGAAATAGACAGTATTTTGCATGGTAACACACTCCTGGTAGAACTACATAGCAAAGTACAAAGTTCGTATCGGATGGACGAAATTAGTTGAAATAGACAGTTTTTGCATGGTAACACACTCCTGGTAGAATTCCATAGCAAAGTACAAAGTTCGTATCGGATGGACGAAATTAGTTGAAATAGACAGTTTTTGCATGGTAACTCAATCCTGGTAGAATTCCATAGCAATGTACAAAGTTCATAACGGATGCACAAATTTAGTTGAAATAGACAGTTTTTGCATGTAAACTCAATCCTGGTAGAATTCCATAGCAATGTACAAAGTTCATAACGGATGCACCAATTTAGTTGAAATAGACAGTTTTTGCATGTAAACTCAATCCTGGTAGAATTCCATAGCAAAGTACAAAGTTCGAATCGGATGCACCAATTTAGTTGAAATAGACAGTTTTTGCATGTAAACTCAATCCTGGTAGAATTCCATAGCAATGTACAAAGTTCATAACGGATGCACAAATTTAGTTGAAATAGACAGTTTTTGCATGTAAACTCAATCCTGGTAGAATTCCATAGCAAAGTACAAAGTTCGTATCGGATGGACGAAATTAGTTGAAATAGACAGTATTTGCATGGTAACACACTCCTGGTAGAACTACATAGCAAAGTACAAAGTTCGTATCGGATGGACGAAATTAGTTGAAATAGACAGTATTTTGCATGGTAACACATTCCTGGTAGAACTACATAGCAAAGTACAAAGTTCGTATCGGATGGACGAAATTAGTTGAAATAGACAGTATTTTGCATGGTAACACACTCCTGGTAGAACTACATAGCAAAGTACAAAGTTCGTATCGGATGGACGAAATTAGTTGAAATAGACAGTATTTTGCATGGTAACACATTCCTGGTAGAACTACATAGCAAAGTACAAAGTTCGTATCGGATGGACGAAATTAGTTGAAATAGACAGTATTTTGCATGGTAACACACTCCTGGTAGAACTACATAGCAAAGTACAAAGTTCGTATCGGATGGACGAAATTAGTTGAAATAGACAGTTTTTGCATGGTAACTCAATCCTGGTAGAATTCCATAGCAATGTACAAAGTTCATAACGGATGCACAAATTTAGTTGAAATAGACAGTTTTTGCATGTAAACTCAATCCTGGTAGAATTCCATAGCAATGTACAAAGTTCATAACGGATGCACCAATTTAGTTGAAATAGACAGTTTTTGCATGTAAACTCAATCCTGGTAGAATTCCATAGCAAAGTACAAAGTTCGAATCGGATGCACCAATTTAGTTGAAATAGACAGTTTTTGCATGTAAACTCAATCCTGGTAGAATTCCATAGCAATGTACAAAGTTCATAACGGATGCACAAATTTAGTTGAAATAGACAGTTTTTGCATGTAAACTCAATCCTGGTAGAATTCCATAGCAAAGTACAAAGTTCGTACCGGATGGACGAAATTAGTTGAAATAGACAGTATTTGCATGGTAACACACTCCTGGTAGAACTACATAGCAAAGTACAAAGTTCGTATCGGATGGACGAGATTAGTTGAAATAGACAGTATTTTGCATGGTAACACATTCCTGGTAGAACTACATAGCAAAGTACAAAGTTCGTATCGGATGGACGAAATTAGTTGAAATAGACAGTTTTTGCATGGTAACACACTCCTGGTAGAACTACATAGCAAAGTACAAAGTTCGTATCGGATGGACGAAATTAGTTGAAATAGACAGTATTTTGCATGGTAACACATTCCTGGTAGAACTACATAGCAAAGTACAAAGTTCGTATCGGATGGACGAAATTAGTTGAAATAGACAGTATTTTGCATGGTAACACACTCCTGGTAGAACTACATAGCAAAGTACAAAGTTCGTATCGGATGGACGAAATTAGTTGAAATAGACAGTTTTTGCATGGTAACACACTCCTGGTAGAATTCCATAGCAATGTACAAAGTTCGTAACGGATGCACAAATTAAGTTGAAATAGACAGTTTTTGCATGTAAACTCAATCCTGGTAGAATTCCATAGCAATGTACAAAGTTCATAACGGATGCACCAATTTAGTTGAAATAGACAGTTTTTGCATGTAAACTCAATCCTGGTAGAATTCCATAGCAAAGTACAAAGTTCGAATCGGATGCACCAATTTAGTTGAAATAGACAGTTTTTGCATGTAAACTCAATCCTGGTAGAATTCCATAGCAATGTACAAAGTTCATAACGGATGCACAAATTTAGTTGAAATAGACAGTTTTTGCATGTAAACTCAATCCTGGTAGAATTCCATAGCAAAGTACAAAGTTCGTATCGGATGGACGAAATTAGTTGAAATAGACAGTATTTGCATGGTAACACACTCCTGGTAGAACTACATAGCAAAGTACAAAGTTCGTATCGGATGGACGAAATTAGTTGAAATAGACAGTATTTTGCATGGTAACACATTCCTGGTAGAACTACATAGCAAAGTACAAAGTTCGTATCGGATGGACGAAATTAGTTGAAATAGACAGTTTTTGCATGGTAACTCAATCCTGGTAGAATTCCATAGCAATGTACAAAGTTCATAACGGATGCACAAATTTAGTTGAAATAGACAGTTTTTGCATGTAAACTCAATCCTGGTAGAATTCCATAGCAATGTACAAAGTTCATAACGGATGCACCAATTTAGTTGAAATAGACAGTTTTTGCATGTAAACTCAATCCTGGTAGAATTCCATAGCAATGTACAAAGTTCATAACGGATGCACCAATTTAGTTGAAATAGACAGTTTTTGCATGTAAACTCAATCCTGGTAGAATTCCATAGCAATGTACAAAGTTCATAACGGATGCACAAATTTAGTTGAAATAGACAGTTTTTGCATGTAAACTCAATCCTGGTAGAATTCCATAGCAATGTACAAAGTTCCAATCGGATGCACCAATTTAGTTGAAATAGACAGTTTTTGCATGTAAACTCAATCCTGGTAGAATTCCATAGCAAAGTACAAAGTTCGTATCGGATGGACGAAATTAGTTGAAATAGACAGTTTTTGCATGTAAACTCAATCCTGGTAGAATTCCATAGCAAAGTACAAAGTTCGAATCGGATGCACCAATTTAGTTGAAATAGACAGTTTTTGCATGTAAACTCAATCCTGGTAGAATTCCATAGCAATGTACAAAGTTCATAACGGATGCACAAATTTAGTTGAAATAGACAGTTTTTGCATGTAAACTCAATCCTGGTAGAATTCCATAGCAAAGTACAAAGTTCGAATCGGATGCACAAATTAAGTTGAAATAGACAGTTTTTGCATGTAAACTCAATCCTGGTAGAATTCCATAGCAATGTACAAAGTTCATAACGGATGCACCAATTTAGTTGAAATAGACAGTTTTTGCATGTAAACTCAATCCTGGTAGAATTCCATAGCAATGTACAAAGTTCATAACGGATGCACAAATTAAGTTGAAATAGACAGTTTTTGCATGTAAACTCAATCCTGGTAGAATTCCATAGCAATGTACAAAGTTCATAACGGATGCACAAATTTAGTTGAAAAAGACAGTTTTTGCATGTAAACTCAATCCTGGTAGAATTCCATAGCAATGTACAAAGTTCATAACGGATGCACCAATTTAGTTGAAATAGACAGTTTTTGCATGTAAACTCAATCCTGGTAGAATTCCATAGCAAAGTACAAAATTCATAACGGATGCACGAATTTAGTTGAAATAGACAGTTTTTGCATGTAAACTCAATCCTGGTAGAATTCCATAGCAATGTACAAAGTTCATAACGGATGCACAAATTTAGTTGAAATAGACAGTTTTTGCATGTAAACTCAATCCTGGTAGAATTCCATAGCAATGTACAAAGTTCATAACGGATGCACCAATTTAGTTGAAATAGACAGTTTTTGCATGTAAACTCAATCCTGGTAGAATTCCATAGCAATGTACAAAGTTCATAACGGATGCACAAATTTAGTTGAAATAGACAGTTTTTGCATGTAAACTCAATCCTGGTAGAATTCCATAGCAATGTACAAAGTTCCAATCGGATGCACCAATTTAGTTGAAATAGACAGTTTTTGCATGTAAACTCAATCCTGGTAGAATTCCATAGCAAAGTACAAAGTTCGTATCGGATGGACGAAATTAGTTGAAATAGACAGTTTTTGCATGTAAACTCAATCCTGGTAGAATTCCATAGCAAAGTACAAAGTTCGAATCGGATGCACCAATTTAGTTGAAATAGACAGTTTTTGCATGTAAACTCAATCCTGGTAGAATTCCATAGCAATGTACAAAGTTCATAACGGATGCACAAATTTAGTTGAAATAGACAGTTTTTGCATGTAAACTCAATCCTGGTAGAATTCCATAGCAAAGTACAAAGTTCGAATCGGATGCACAAATTAAGTTGAAATAGACAGTTTTTGCATGTAAACTCAATCCTGGTAGAATTCCATAGCAATGTACAAAGTTCATAACGGATGCACCAATTTAGTTGAAATAGACAGTTTTTGCATGTAAACTCAATCCTGGTAGAATTCCATAGCAATGTACAAAGTTCATAACGGATGCACAAATTAAGTTGAAATAGACAGTTTTTGCATGTAAACTCAATCCTGGTAGAATTCCATAGCAATGTACAAAGTTCATAACGGATGCACAAATTTAGTTGAAAAAGACAGTTTTTGCATGTAAACTCAATCCTGGTAGAATTCCATAGCAATGTACAAAGTTCATAACGGATGCACCAATTTAGTTGAAATAGACAGTTTTTGCATGTAAACTCAATCCTGGTAGAATTCCATAGCAAAGTACAAAATTCATAACGGATGCACGAATTTAGTTGAAATAGACAGTTTTTGCATGTAAACTCAATCCTGGTAGAATTCCATAGCAATGTACAAAGTTCATAACGGATGCACCAGTTTAGTTGAAATGAACAGTTTTTGCATGTAAACTCAATCCTGGTAGAATTCCATAGCAATGTACAAAGTTCATAACGGATGCACAAATTAAGTTGAAATAGACAGTTTTTGCATGTAAACTCAATCCTGGTAGAATTCCATAGCAATGTACAAAGTTCATAACGGATGCACAAATTTAGTTGAAATAGACAGTTTTTGCATGTAAACTCAATCCTGGTAGAATTCCATAGCAATGTACAAAGTTCGTAACGGATGCACAAATTAAGTTGAAATAGACAGTTTTTGCATGTAAACTCAATCCTGGTAGAATTCCATAGCAATGTACAAAGTTCATAACGGATGCACCAATTTAGTTGAAATAGACAGTTTTTGCATGTAAACTCAATCCTGGTAGAATTCCATAGCAAAGTACAAAGTTCGAATCGGATGCACCAATTTAGTTGAAATAGACAGTTTTTGCATGTAAACTCAATCCTGGTAGAATTCCATAGCAATGTACAAAGTTCGTAACGGATGCACCAATTTAGTTGAAATAGACAGTTTTTGCATGTAAACTCAATCCTGGTAGAATTCCATAGCAAAGTACAAAATTCATAACGGATGCACGAATTTAGTTGAAATAGACAGTTTTTGCATGTAAACTCATCCTGGTAGAATTCCATAGCAATGTACAAAGTTCATAACGGATGCACAGTTTAGTTGAAATGAACAGTTTTTGCATGTAAACTCAATCCTGGTAGAATTCCATAGCAATGTACAAAGTTCATAACGGATGCACAAATTAAGTTGAAATAGACAGTTTTTGCATGTAAACTCAATCCTGGTAGAATTCCATAGCAATGTACAAAGTTCATAACGGATGCACAAATTTAGTTGAAATAGACAGTTTTTGCATGTAAACTCAATCCTGGTAGAATTCCATAGCAATGTACAAAGTTCGTAACGGATGCACAAATTAAGTTGAAATAGACAGTTTTTGCATGTAAACTCAATCCTGGTAGAATTCCATAGCAATGTACAAAGTTCATAACGGATGCACCAATTTAGTTGAAATAGACAGTTTTTGCATGTAAACTCAATCCTGGTAGAATTCCATAGCAAAGTACAAAGTTCGAATCGGATGCACAAATTTAGTTGAAATAGACAGTTTTTGCATGTAAACTCAATCCTGGTAGAATTCCATAGCAATGTACAAAGTTCATAACGGATGCACCAATTTAGTTGAAATAGACAGTTTTTGCATGTAAACTCAATCCTGGTAGAATTCCATAGCAAGTTTAAAGTTCGAATCGGATGCACCAATTTAGTTGAAATAGACAGTTTTTGCATGTAAACTCAATCCTGGTAGAATTCCATAGCAATGTACAAAGTTCATAACGGATGCACCAATTTAGTTGAAATAGACAGTTTTTGCATGTAAACTCAATCCTGGTAGAATCCATAGCAAAGTTTAAAGTTCGAATCGGATGCACCAATTTAGTTGAAATAGACAGTTTTTGCATGTAAACTCAATCCTGGTAGAATTCCATAGCAAAGTACAAAGTTCGTATCGGATGCACCAATTTAGTTGAAATAGACAGTTTTTGCATGTAAACTCAATCCTGGTAGAATTCCATAGCAAAGTACAAAGTTCGTATCGGATGCACCAATTTAGTTGAAATAGACAGTTTTTGCATGTAAACTCAATCCTGGTAGAATTCCATAGCAAAGTACAAAGTTCGTAACGGATGCACCAATTTAGTTGAAATAGACAGTTTTTGCATGTAAACTCAATCCTGGTAGAATTCCATAGCAAAGTACAAAGTTCGTAACGGATGCACCAATTTAGTTGAAATAGACAGTTTTTGCATGTAAACTCAATCCTGGTAGAATTCCATAGCAAAGTACAAAGTTCATAACGGATGCACCAATTTAGTTGAAATAGACAGTTTTTGCATGTAAACTCAATCCTGGTAGAATTCCATAGCAAAGTACAAAGTTCGTATCGGATGCACCAATTTAGTTGAAATAGACAGTTTTTGCATGTAAACTCAATCCTGGTAGAATTCCATAGCAAAGTACAAAGTTCGTAACGGATGCACCAATTTAGTTGAAATAGACAGTTTTTGCATGTAAACTCAATCCTGGTAGAATTCCATAGCAAAGTACAAAGTTCGTATCGGATGCACCAATTTAGTTGAAATAGACAGTTTTTGCATGTAAACTCAATCCTGGTAGAATTCCATAGCAAAGTACAAAGTTCGTAACGGATGCACCAATTTAGTTGAAATAGACAGTTTTTGCATGTAAACTCAATCCTGGTAGAATTCCATAGCAAAGTACAAAGTTCGTAACGGATGCACCAATTTAGTTGAAATAGGACAGTTTTTGCATGTAAACTCAATCCTGGTAGAATTCCATAGCAAAGTACAAAGTTCATAACGGATGCACCAATTTAGTTGAAATAGACAGTTTTTGCATGTAAACTCAATCCTGGTAGAATTCCATAGCAAAGTACAAAGTTCATAACGGATGCACCAATTTAGTTGAAATAGGACAGTTTTTGCATGTAAACTCAATCCTGGTAGAATTCCATAGCAAAGTACAAAGTTCGTAACGGATGCACCAATTTAGTTGAAATAGACAGTTTTTGCATGTAAACTCAATCCTGGTAGAATTCCATAGCAAAGTACAAAGTTCATAACGGATGCACCAATTTAGTTGAAATAGACAGTTTTTGCATGTAAACTCAATCCTGGTAGAATTCCATAGCAAAGTACAAAGTTCATAACGGATGCACCAATTTAGTTGAAATAGACAGTTTTTGCATGTAAACTCAATCCTGGTAGAATTCCATAGCAAAGTACAAAGTTCATAACGGATGCACCAATTTAGTTGAAATAGACAGTTTTTGCATGTAAACTCAATCCTGGTAGAATTCCATAGCAAAGTACAAAGTTCGTATCGGATGCACCAATTTAGTTGAAATAGACAGTTTTTGCATGTAAACTCAATCCTGGTAGAATTCCATAGCAAAGTACAAAGTTCGTTTTGGATGGACAAAGTTAGTTGAAATAGATAATTTTTGCATGAAAACTCATTCCTGGTGGAACTTCATAGCAAAGTACAAAGTTCGTTTTGGATGGATCAATTTAGTTGAAATAGACAGTTTTTGCATGTAAACTCAATCCTGGTAGAATTCCATAGCAAAGTACAAAGTTCATAACGGATGCACCAATTTAGTTGAAATAGACAGTTTTTGCATGTAAACTCAATCCTGGTAGAATTCCATAGCAAAGTACAAAGTTCGTTTTGGATGGACAAAGTTAGTTGAAATAGATAATTTTTGCATGAAAACTCATTCCTGGTGGAACTTCATAGCAAAGTACAAAGTTCGTAACGGATGCACCAATTTAGTTGAAATAGACAGTTTTTGCATGTAAACTCAATCCTGGTAGAATTCCATAGCAAAGTACAAAGTTCATAACGGATGCACCAATTTAGTTGAAATAGACAGTTTTTGCATGTAAACTCAATCCTGGTAGAATTCCATAGCAAAGTACAAAGTTCATAACGGATGCACCAATTTAGTTGAAATAGACAGTTTTTGCATGTAAACTCAATCCTGGTAGAATTCCATAGCAAAGTACAAAGTTCATAACGGATGCACCAATTTAGTTGAAATAGACAGTTTTTTGCATGTAAACTCAATCCTGTAGAATTCCATAGCAAAGTACAAAGTTCGTAACGGATGCACCAATTTAGTTGAAATAGACAGTTTTTGCATGTAAACTCAATCCTGGTAGAATTCCATAGCAAAGTACAAAGTTCGTAACGGATGCACCAATTTAGTTGAAATAGACAGTTTTGCATGTAAACTCAATCCTGGTAGAATTCCATAGCAAAGTACAAAGTTCGTATCGGATGCACCAATTTAGTTGAAATAGACAGTTTTTGCATGTAAACTCAATCCTGGTAGAATTCCATAGCAAAGTACAAAGTTCGTATCGGATGCACCAATTTAGTTGAAATAGACAGTTTTTGCATGTAAACTCAATCCTGGTAGAATTCCATAGCAAAGTACAAAGTTCGTAACGGATGCACCAATTTAGTTGAAATAGACAGTTTTTGCATGTAAACTCAATCCTGGTAGAATTCCATAGCAAAGTACAAAGTTCGTAACGGATGCACCAATTTAGTTGAAATAGACAGTTTTTTGCATGTAAACTCAATCCTGGTAGAATTCCATAGCAAAGTACAAAGTTCGTATCGGATGCACCAATTTAGTTGAAATAGACAGTTTTTGCATGTAAACTCAATCCTGGTAGAATTCCATAGCAAAGTACAAAGTTCGTAACGGATGCACCAATTTAGTTGAAATAGACAGTTTTTGCATGTAAACTCAATCCTGGTAGAATTCCATAGCAAAGTACAAAGTTCGTATCGGATGCACCAATTTAGTTGAAATAGACAGTTTTTGCATGTAAACTCAATCCTGGTAGAATTCCATAGCAAAGTACAAAGTTCGTAACGGATGCACCAATTTAGTTGAAATAGACAGTTTTTGCATGTAAACTCAATCCTGGTAGAATTCCATAGCAAAGTACAAAGTTCGTAACGGATGCACCAATTTAGTTGAAATAGACAGTTTTTTGCATGTAAACTCAATCCTGGTAGAATTCCATAGCAAAGTACAAAGTTCATAACGGATGCACCAATTTAGTTGAAATAGACAGTTTTTGCATGTAAACTCAATCCTGGTAGAATTCCATAGCAAAGTACAAAGTTCATAACGGATGCACCAATTTAGTTGAAATAGACAGTTTTTGCATGTAAACTCAATCCTGGTAGAATTCCATAGCAAAGTACAAAGTTCATAACGGATGCACCAATTTAGTTGAAATAGACAGTTTTTGCATGTAAACTCAATCCTGGTAGAATTCCATAGCAAAGTACAAAGTTCGTATCGGATGCACCAATTTAGTTGAAATAGACAGTTTTTGCATGTAAACTCAATCCTGGTAGAATTCCATAGCAAAGTACAAAGTTCATAACGGATGCACCAATTTAGTTGAAATAGACAGTTTTTGCATGTAAACTCAATCCTGGTAGAATTCCATAGCAAAGTACAAAGTTCGTATCGGATGCACCAATTTAGTTGAAATAGACAGTTTTTGCATGTAAACTCAATCCTGGTAGAATTCCATAGCAAAGTACAAAGTTCGTATCGGATGCACCAATTTAGTTGAAATAGACAGTTTTTGCATGTAAACTCAATCCTGGTAGAATTCCATAGCAAAGTACAAAGTTCGTATCGGATGCAACATCA